>NW_006201352.1:207793-210465 GCF_000334495.1 Tupaia belangeri chinensis
CGGGAGGTGGCGCTGTCTCCGGTGCTCCTTGAAAGTGGCTGCCGCTCCTTCGGTGGAGGCAACAGGTGACCGGCTGAGACCGGCCCAGGGTCCTCTCCGCTCGCCTCTGTCCTCTGCATGCTCTGCCAGGCCTGGGGCTGCCGGTGACGTGCCCTGCCGCGTTTGTGTTTCTGCAGAGAAGGTGTTCGCCAGCCTCCCTCAGGTGGAGAGGGGCGTCTCCAAAATCATCGGCGGCGATCCTAAGGGCAACAATTTTCTGTACACCAACGGAAAGTGCGTCATCCTGAGGAACATCGACGTGAGTACCCCCCCTTTCTCCCATGAGGCGCGGGTTCGGTTCCTGCGCGCTGCCTGGGAAGTGAGTTCTTTCTCTTCCACCTCCCTTACCTCCGCCCAAGTGACCTGGGGAGGGTGAAGGCGACACACCCCTCCGCTTTGAAGCCACACCTCAGGAGCCCTGGAAGAGGGTTTCAAGTTCATCCAGGCCCGTTTCTTTTTCTTAATGGGGAAACTGAGGCTCAGATTAGTTCAGTGTACTAGAACAAGGGGCTCTGGAATTCGATGGACTTTTGGGTGGTTGGACTAGGGCCTCCGCCATCCTGTTTCCTCATCTGTAGGAGGGAGGTGATGATTCCCTCCCCCACCTCACTTCCCCTGGCTGCCTGGGCAACAGACTGAGCAGAAGCATCCCTCAAGCCCAGCCTTGCCTGGCTTACATGGAGCACTTGGTAAAGGCACGCAGGCTTAATATCGTAATTATGAATACCCTCGATTTCTTCGTGTGCTAGAACCCAGAGTAACACCCAGCGTCTGGACTCCAGCCAAAGCTGCCAGTATGATCTAAGCCCCAGGGCAAAAACAGGAACCAGTTTATTCCCATGAATCATTTTCTTCAGGCACCTTATATCTAGGCTGAAAATGCTTCTAGAGCCAGCTCCTTGGGAAATCCTTGCAAATTCACGTTAGGCCTCTATAATACTAGAATGACCGGCCTGCTCGTCACTTCTGAGACTGAACACCTCAATCGTGCTGCTCCCTTCCTCAGCCTGAGTGACAGCCTGGGGGATGGAAGCTGGAGGCACAGAGGGCCACTTACAGGGTTTCTCCTGTGCTGTGTGTGGTGTGGGCTGGAACGAAGGTGGATGATTTTGATTCACAGGGGATGTCAACTTAAATTCCCATCTGCGGTGATTACTCTTGGTGGGCTGGAATTTTTGCTGATCCCTCTCGTAGCCTCACCACTGGCTGAGGGAATGAAGGGGCTCTGGGCCTCAGCTTCCCTGACTGTACAAGGAGAGGCCTCTCTCTGGCCTGAAGCACTGCTGGCCCTCCCCCGTGACTGGTTAAGCCAGGCACTTGGTGTACCTCTGCTGAAAGTCAGACCTGTGGTGTCTGCCCTCTGCCCTACCTCGGCTGAAGGGGCGGGTGAGTGTGAACGTGCTTCGAAGGTGCTAACAACTTGCTAGTCACACAGATTCCTAGAAAGCAGATCCAGCCTTGCTTAGTATTAGGGAAATATCGCCAAGGACTTAAAAGGTAATGATCCAGAGGTGTCCAGAGTGAGGTCTTGAGATTTTGAGAAAATTAAAATTGAGAGGCCAAATAAAATACATTAAAGCATTCTCAGGGATGCACACTCTTTTCACTCCTAGTAAGGCCTGCCTGTGTCATGGCAGTGTACACACACTTCTGGTTAGAGACCTCATGTGAAGACCCTCCGTGCACCTGTGCTATGCAGGCTCCCTCATCTGCACCATTTCCTTCCACCCCACCCACCATGGGCCCATTACTCCAAAGATCAATCAGGCTAAGCGAGGTGGTGGAGACCAGTAACTGGAGCAGCTTCCAAGGGTGAAGCTGTGATCCAGGGACAAGAAGCCCCTTTGCAGGAAGCGTTCTCTGACTTGCGAAGCACACATTTCCTGCTGCTTCTGAGGTCTTCATTCTTATCTCTCCCTGCTGGGTTACCTCTAGAGAGTGCTTCCTCTTTGTCTTTCCATCTCTTTTTAATTTTTTTAAAGCCAAGACTATTAGTAAATCCCACCGCATGCTGGATGTAGATCAGGCACTTAGATTCTTATTAATTTGACTGATGGATCATTGGTAGTTAAGTAGAGGTGGCCAAGATTTTTATGAGGGCAAAATACTCCTGGGAAAATACCAGATTTGAATTCTCATGAACATTCAGGGTGTAGGAAAGAAGATGGTCTGGTTGAAAAAGGAAGGAAAATGAGATGGGGACCAGGTGTTGGAAGGTTTAATGTGTCTAACTGGCATCCCAAGTTTAACATGCCCCAAAACAAACTTGGGTTTCTTGGTGCCCTTCCTCCAAAAGGGGAGCACACCAGTCTTCCTGCTGTTCATGCCCCAAATTCCTGTCTAGCTACCCCCTTGTCCTCTATGTGCAAAGTATCTTCAGAATCTGATAAATTTTCACAACTTCCTGTTTCCACTCCCATCCAAGCTACCACTCTCCCACTTGGCTTACAGCCAAAACCAAAGCACAGCCATATCGGTCTTCCCCCTTCAGTTTTGCTGCCCTGAGTCTCATACGGCAACCAGCGTGCTATGTAAAAACACATGAGGCTGCGTCCTGGGGCTTTATGTGGCTGATTGTGCCCTACCATCCCAGTCTCCACTTCTTTTTTCTTTCTTTCTTTTTTTTTTTTTTT
>NW_006201352.1:210827-218679 GCF_000334495.1 Tupaia belangeri chinensis
TTTCTTATTGATAGTGCTTAACCACTACCCTGCAGGCCCCCCCTTTCCTTTTTTCTTTTTTTTTTTTTTTTTTTTTTTTTTTTTTTTTTTTTGAGCGGTTTTTGCTGTAGGGCACGTGTGCTTGCCAGACAGAGAGATAGAAAGCGAGAAATCACCCCCTGGGGGATGGCCACGCCTCAATCCCTCCAGCCTCCACTTCTGACCTCACCACTCCCTGATCCACCTCCAGCCCCACTTGCTGCTGCTGCTTCTGGGTCATGGCACATACCTGTCTCTGGATCTGGGAGTTGCTGTTGCTTTTGCCTGGATATTCTTTCCTCAGAGTCCTTGCTTCATATCTTTTAGGTTTCTATTTAGATACCCCGTTACTTGGGGGCTACCCCTAAGACCATTTCCATCCCTTGCCAACTGTGTGCTCTAGTGCAAGCAATAATTATGAAGCGGTTTAACAGGCAGGATACCAGTGCCTGCAGGTGGTATCTGCCTGTCTTTCTAAACTAGAAATCCGCTTCCAGGAAGCACCCATTTCATTCGCTACTGTATCCTCACTTAGGAGAGTATCCAGTTGTCCTCATCCATTGAAAGTCTGTGAGAAACAGTGTGTCTTGGAGATATTAGGCAACCACTGAGCTTTTACTGCACGAGAATAAGGAAAGCTCTGCTAGTTCAAACTACTGAGCCTAAATTTTATGGAATCCACTTTCTTTCAAACTCAGTCGGGAGAGTATCTTTGCTGTCTATCCTCTTGGAGCTTCTGTTTATTTTGTTGACTTAACTGTGGGCCTACATAAGCTTATAGAAAGACATATTTTAAATTCCTTAAAACATATGCTGTTGCCCCATCTTGGAAAGGAAAGCATGTGTTTATAGTGGCCATCTAGAAGCTAGTATTCCAGAATAAGAGCTCCAGAAATAAGATTCCAGGGAATACTGTACACATTGAAAGCAGTTACCCACTGAAAGGGGTAGTTCAAGCACCCAGGGGGTTAAAAGGCTTCCCTGAGGACCAGCAGTTGACATAATCACTGGACTCCCATGTAGTTGACCACAGTTCAAGTCCTGGACGCAGTGGCTTAAACTCACGCTGGGTGCGTGTGTGTGCGTGCCCAAGATCCTGAGAGGAAAATGGAGGAGAAGGGACTGCGGCATGGCCATCCTCCCTGGGGAGGAGCGATTTTTCGCTTTCTGTCTCTCTGTCTTTCTGGCGAGCGTACATTCCCTATAGCAAAAACCTCTCCAAGAAAAAAATGAAGGCTTCCTGTAGGCCCTGGACCTGCTGGGTCTGGGGCAGCTCCTTCTACTTGTGTCGTCCTGAGCACAGGGTTGCCTGATGCTCTGTTGCCTCGAGGCCCACCTGGCCCCTGCCTCTGGCCTCTATGCAGAGACGTCCAGTGACCATGAAGGAACCTGTTCATTCTGAGTGGCCCAGGGTCACTTCCCTATAAAACACCTGCTCTTGCAAATTTGTCAGAGGTCTCCTGCATGGAGCCAGAGGATTTGCAAGGCTGGCAAATGTGGGGCCTGCTTTTAAAATACCTGGTTCCTAGAATCCAGAACTAAAATACACATTTGGAAAAGTTATGTCTGTAAAATTGAGAGGATGAAACAGCGATAGCAGTTTGACGTTGCTTGCATCTGCTTGAGTGTCTTTGGATATGTCTCTTTGAACAAGGTGTAAACCCATTTGGAGGAGCAGAGGGCAGCCAGGGGAAGATTTCAGGAAGGAGAATAAAGTAATCAGAGTCCAAATTTAGACTGGTAGACCGATGGGACATGGACAGATTGGTTAAATAGTGATCATTGCTGTCCCCAGGAGGTACAAGAAGAAAGAACTAGATTGAAAATATGACGAGGGTGGGAAAAGCAGGCTGATGACAATGACTGGACAGAGTGGACTGTCTGGCCACAGGAGGTCCCTCCCACAAGGCCTCCGTGCACCGCGGTCTTCCTCCTGCTTTGTGCCTCTGACTGCAAGGGCTGGTGCAGCCTCTAATGGCATAGGGAGGAAGTCAGGAGGAGGGGCACTCAGCTCCCATACCCCTGGGCAGCATGACTCCAAGGCTGTCCTCAGTGCTACCCTCCACCCCCCAACAACCCCCCGCCCCAGGGAGAAGGCTTCCCCGCCCTACCGCCTGCTGCTCCTGGCATTGGCCTCGTCTCATTTTCTTTCCAGGGCTCTTCCTCAAGGGAGGGAGGAAACAGGAGAGAACTGCTCTGGTGGGGTTCAGGAGAGGGTGTTTGCAGGAGTTGGGGCACAGGCATGCCGAGGTGCGTTTGGACCCAGCTGGTCTGAAATGAGCCCTGTGTAGCGTGACCTGTGGGGACTGTTAGGAGGTATCAGGTCTTTCTGCCTCCTCGCCAGCTCAGCTGAGCTGAGTAGTCTGGGGAGGCGGCTGCTGCTGACTCAGATGTAAGTCATTATCTGCAGTTTGGAGTATCTCGCCCCCCTGGCTGACCCAGTTGTATTAAGAATACAAACGAGAGTGAATGAGTCATCCAGCCCCAGGATTCTGGTGCCCTCTGGGGGTTTTACACACGCTGCTTGCAGACACTCTGACCATTTAGGGGAAAGAATTTTTGGGCAGAACTTGTCCTGGGGCCCCTGCTATTCTCATCCAGCTCTAGCACGCCCTCCTCACTGGCCACTTCCTGCCCTTCTCCAGGTCCCAGGAGCCACCACCTGTGGAAGGCAGAGAAGCCTGGCAGGCACTGCCTGGTAAAGGCACTATTACACCTGAGTTTGGCTTTGTCACCTGTCAGGGCGAGTGTAAGACACACACACCACACATAGACACCCGGGCAGCTGTGAGTGAACCTTGGGCACTGTCTTGGTCTGCCTAGTGGCAGGACCATTTCTGCCAGGTGCCTTGTGAGGGAACATGTCATTGATGGAGTATTAGAGTGTGAAGGGTTGGTAATTAATAGATACCAGGCCTTTTACAATAATAGTTTTATTGAGGCGTAATTTGGATATAATAAAACTTGCCAATGTTAAGTATATAACATTAACTTAAACTTCCTTTGACAAATGTATGTAGTCCCATAACCACAACAGTTGTGACAACATTCCCATGATTCCACCATGATTTCAAAGGTTTTTATTTTGTTTTGTTTTTTAAATTTTATTTATTTCCTGAGAGAGAGCAGACAGGCAACCTTGACAGGGACTTCACACTGCCGTCCACCTCCTCTCTGCAGCCAGGTGGGATCCGGGCATGCATGGAGTGTTGGAGTAGACCCAGACTGGACAGGGCTGAGCCTCCGCACAGGGTCACTAGCACCAAGCAGCAGCACCCCAGCTGCCTGCACCACCGTGGCCAGGCCCAAAGTGCCTCTTACCCCGCAGTCATCTGTTTCTCCACCCCAGCCCCTGCAACTGCTGACCTGCCGTCTCTTGTTGGGTTTGTCTTCTCTAGCATTTCTGTCACGTGAAGAGAGTTGTACAAAACAGTCTTTCCTTCCTGCCTTTTTCCCTTGGCATGCTTCAAGATTCACTCCTGGGTGCACGTGTGACTTGCTTATTGCTAAGCGGAGTTAACAATAAATGGATGTACCACACTTGATTTTCTCTTCACGTATTGATAGGCATTCAGGTTTCCATTTTGGGGCTATTATGAATAAAGCCCCAAGACATTATTCATGTGTCTTTGTGGACTTGGGCTTTCATTTCTCTGGTTTATACTGGGAGTGTGATTGCTGGGTTCTCGCATAAGTATATGTTTAACATAGTAAATAACCTTCCAGACTGTTTTCTAGCCACGTCATTTTGCATTTCTGCTAGTAATAAAAGAACACTAGTGTCTCCACCCCTTCCGATCTCACCAGTACTTGGCGCAGCATCAGTCTTAGTTTTCCTGGTCCTCACGGATATGCAGTGGTACCTCATTGTGGTTTCGATTTGTGCTTCTTAAAAGATTAGTGATGTTTAGGACTTTTTCGTGGGTGTATTTGCCATTTATGTCATCCAGATGACATTTAGATGCTCGATATCTTTCTAATTTAATTATTAAATGTTTATTCCAAATGGACGAATTTATGAGTCTCATATAATGTTTCCTCCATCACCTAAATCTTGGGTAAAGGACAAGGACCACATAAACTTTTTCCTTCCCCAAAAGCCATTTATTGAGCCCATTTTATTTGCTAAGTGTTATGATGGCTAAAGGGATAAATGTTATACTAAGAACGTCACAGAAAAGTCGGAGAAGATGGACAAGAACTTGGGCCTTGTCGTGACTGCCCTAGGAGCCTGTGCAGTGCTTAGGAAGACAGGAATGCTAACAGGCAGTCTTCGGTGGCTTCATTGAGGAGATGGCACTTACTGTCAGTGAGATGGACAACATAGGTGTGAACATTAAATCAGTGAGATGGATAACAGGTGTGAACATTAAATCAGTGAGATGGACAACATAGGTGTGACATTAAGGTCAGTGAGATGGACAACAGGTGTGAACATTAACGTCAGTGAGATGGACAACAGGTGTGAACATTAACGTCAGTGAGATGGACAACAGGTGTGAACATTAACGTCAGTGAGATGGACAACAGGTGTGAACATTAACGTCAGTGAGATGGACAACAGGTGTGAACATTAACGTCAGTGAGATGGACAACAGGTGTGAACATTAACGTCAGTGAGATGGACAACAGGTGTGAACATTAACGTCAGTGAGATGGACAACAGGTGTGAACATTAGCGTCAGTGAGATGGACAACATAGGTGTGAACAGGCGGGCAGAAGTGTTGCAGGACAGGGGACCAGCACTCACCCAGATATGGCTGGCAGGTGAGTAGGTGTGGCAGAAGGCTGCTGGTGGTTGGCTAGGTTGGAAATTGGGTGTTTCTCAGCGTCATTCTAGAGGGATGGGGACCTCCTGTGACCAGGAGGTGGGAAGGGTACAAACCTTTGGGATCTTGATGAGGGGTATAAGGGAGATGAGGGGATACTACCTGGCAGGCAGGACAGGTTGGGGTCAGGTTCCCAGCAGCCGGGCAGCCTCTTCGACATCTGACAAGTTTGCATCTGTGGGAAGCGGCCTCTTTTCAAAGAGCAGGTGGTTTATAGAATACTGCCAGTGGGTATCAGAGATGAGGTGGCCATGTCTTTATTCCCTTCTGAAAGAAAGCTTGACCATGGAGACCAATTAAGAGCCTCTCGGTGTGGGTTTCAGTTTTACTGTGGCTTCTTGGGTAGGTGTTGGGGAGGGGGGAGGACAGTGTCTGCTTTTAGTATGTTCCGTGTCAGAGCCACATTGTTGAGGAGGGAAGAGGCTCCCAGTTCCGAATGCTGGCCCTATTCCTGTCACAAAGCCCAGCCAGCCTCTGATCTGCCCTATGAAAGGCAGTCAGGAAAGAACATTTATTCCTAAACCTAGGTTTTTGACAAGAGGGGCTCCTAGCTATACACCCCATTCCACTCCTGTATCTCAAAGTCAAGAGTTCCATTGCAGGTCAGGCATTGACTGTCGGGCAGAGTGCAGGAGGGGGCTCGGCTTCGGAAGAATGGGAAAGTTGTCTGGAATGAACACAGCTTCAACTGGAAGCTTCCCATAGAAGAGAGAGAAATAACATCATGGACTCATTCTTTCTAATTAAACTTTTGTTTCATGGGTATATTTCACAAATGCATATTTGTTTTATTTTATGGAAAGTACATAATCAAAGAAAAAATTACCTTGAATTCTGTAATCTCAGACTAATGAAAAAGTTAAAAAATAACCCAAAATTCTGTCACTGGAAGGTAGATAGGCAGCAGTAGGTGTGCCAGCCGTAGGCATGTTTCTAGGATTTTTTTTTAGGAAGGTCTGGATATGTTCGGATGTTGGTGTCTTTTTTCTCCCGAGTCTGTTCATTTGGAGAGCCAAAACCAGTTCGGCTGACCCTCCCTTCTTTCTGTTCACTCTGGGGTCTCTTCTTGCAGAACCCAGCCCTCGCTGACATCTACACGGAGCACGCCCATCAAGTCGTGGTAGCCAAGTACGCGCCCAGCGGATTCTACATCGCCTCTGGAGGTACCCGTATGAGTGCGACTCCTGAAAGCGTGTCGTGTGGCCCGTGGCACTTAGGGCCCAAGGCCATGCCGAGCTCCCCTCGGGGTTGGAAAGAAGAGAGGAACCTGGGTGAGGGCTGGCAGGTTAGCTTAGCTGTCAGGGGGCCTGCGAATTGGAGCTGGCAGGGAAAGTATAGGCCCCCGAAAGCACTGTTGAGGACTAGTCTGCGAAAGCATACTCTATAGCTTGCAGTTCCAGTTAGTCCCAACTCAGAGGCCAGCAGAAACACTCCCGTGGGGCTGGCCAGAGGCCTCGGTAGGGAGCTAAAGCACGAGGTATTGAAGTTCATTGTGTGTGTGTGCACAGCTCGCGTGTCTGAATGTAGCTTTGTCTTGTGTCATCCTGAATTCGCTGCTCCTTTCCCAGTGCCTGACACAATGCCGGCTGGGCCTCAAAGCAAGCGCTCACATTTTATTGGTGGACTAGGCCTTTGCTCTCTCCAGCCTGGACTTTTGTGTGGCTCAGCAGGAGGTTGGGGAAGAAAAGGGGGATCATTACATTTGTAGGATACTTTGTTTACTTAGTTTTTTGAGAAAGAGCTTTTACCATTTACAGATGGCAAAGGGAGGCACCAAAGTTAGAGTAGCATGCCCTGCATCTCACACTCATTCCTTCGCTCATTCGGACACTCAACCAATACTTACCTGCCTTCGTTGCTGGGCCCTGTCTGCAGCCCGCGGGAGAGCCAAGTAAAAGGGGGATCATTACATTTGTAGGATACTTTGTTTACTTAGTTTTTGAGAAAGAGCTTTTACCATTTACAGATGGCAAAGGGAGGCACCAGAGTTAGGGTAGCATGCCCTGCATCTCACACTCATTCCTTCGCTCATTCGGACACTCAACCAATACTTACCTGCCTTCGTTGCTGGGCCCTGTCTGCAGCCCGCGGGAGAGCCAAGTAAACGAGCTGACCGATGTGGACCTCGTCAGCATTTCCGGAGAGCAGCAGCTCTGAGTTGCTGTGAGGACTGCCCAGCCAGCAGAGAGGGCCGGTGTTCCTAATGCTGTGGTGTTCCGTCTACCCTGCCCTGCAGAGGACAGGGACCTGTCCATCACAGGTGTACGGGGGTCTTCAAAAGTTCATAGTTTTTATATAATATGCATTTTTCATCATGCATTTTGAAATTTTTGCACCAAATTAAGCAGGTACTTTAATTCTGTTTTTACCACTAACTTTTTGAAATCTGTAAATATCTGGGAGTCAGTGGGCTTCAGGGTTGAGGGAGACCTGGTTCATTCCTGTTGTAGTCCATTTTGTACTTCTAAAACATTACCATAGACTGGGTGATGTATAATGAACAGAGGCTGGGAGGTTCGTGATGGAGGGGCTGGCATCTGGCAAGGGCCTGACTGCCTTGATCTGACGGTAGAAGGTGCAAGGACTGCAAGGGCGAGAGAGACCAAAGGCGGTCTGACTCGTCCTTTTTAGGGAACCCACTCCTGCTATAATGCGTTAATCCTTTCACGAGGCAGTGCCCCCACCCAGATACCTCACGTTAGGCCCATCTCCCAACTGCCGCACTGGGTGTCAGGTCCTCAGCAGTCGCTTTTTGGGGCCACGTTCAGACCACAGCAGTTCCTTCGTAGTGTTGCATCCTCAGTTGAGTAGCTTACATTCCTAGGCCCTGCCTTTCTGTGACTGGGGCTGTTAATACCTGCCTCGCAGGGCTTGGGGAGAGGTGCAGCGAGGCGGCGTGTGTCATTGCCCTAATCGGTCCTTGACGCGCCAGTGCGACCACGTGGCCTGTCACTGACAGGTTCTCCACCAAGCAAGCCAGGAGCATGGCAGGCTGGCTGGCGGG
>NW_006201352.1:218944-273872 GCF_000334495.1 Tupaia belangeri chinensis
TCACCCCAACAAAGCCGGGGGCATGGCAGGCTGGCTGACGGCAGAGGGTAGCCAGCCACGGATACCAGGAAGGGCTTGGCTGGAACCTGCAAGGAGTGGGCACCTCGTGGCTCTGTGTTTGGGTCTCCTCTGACTCCATCTGTACAGCCGACTAACTTATATTCCGTGATTTAGTTTAGCCCTGGGATTTATTTTCTTCCCAACCCTGCTCGCCAGCCAGATGTCTCTTTATTTAAAGCCCCAACACCTGGCCTAGGTGCCATTTAAATTTGTGTTTAACATAGAGCTGGGTGCTCTGAGAAACTTTGTCTTCTCGGGAGAGAAATGTGCTTGGCGAAGGCCTTCACGCCATTTGGCACCAGCTTCCAGCCGAGAGCCTCAAAGTCCAGGCCTGTGCTCTCGTAGGTCCCCAGAGGGGTTTGAACAAGACGTCAGTCAGTGGCTGTCAGATGCTCCTGCAGAATCTGAGCAGGCTGTCACAGAGGCTGTTGCAGGGGACAGTCCACATAAATAAATGACCATCGATTTGACATGTCCTCTCTTAAAAGATCCCTGATTTGGTGATGGAACCAAGAAAGTTTGGGGCTCCCCCGGTCCAGGTATTCTTGGCTGGAAAGCACATTTTACATTTCTAATACGTTTCTTTGAACAGAGCCAGGGGATTAAGGTTATAGTGGACCATTTGCTGCGGATGAGGGCCTTGGGCTAAAACAGCGTGATGTGTGTTGTTTGGAGTAGCGGGGGAGTGTGTGTTGTACCAGCCCGCTGAGCCGGTCCCCGGTCCCTGGGGACCCCAGCACTTCGTCTAGGAGGGTCCCAGTCCTCTGCAGGATCTTAGGGCTTTCCGATCTGATGGGTCCATGGCTGGTGAGAAGGGCTGCTCTGTGAGGCCCACATTGGGGCTTAGCCCTGACACGTCATCGACCTCCTGCTCCTGTGCGGTGGGTCCTCAAGACCAAGGGCTCCCTCTGGGGTCCCAAGTCTGTTTTTAGTGGCATCTTCGGGTAATTTTCATGTTGGAGGTCTGCCCTCTTCCTGGATCCCCTTGGTATGTAGGCACCCTCCTGGATGGATGAGATAATCCAGACGTCCTGAGGAGGGTGCAGGCCCGTGTCCCAGTGGCCAGCAGGAGGGAGAGCTCCCATGGTCACCTGCCTGCACTGCCGAGCTGTTCTTCTGGTGCCGTATTTACCACAGAGAGGCGAAGGGAGGTGTGCTTTCATGCAGGCCCTGGTTCCATGGGCAGGTGCTGGGTCTGTTTGGTCTGAGTTCTGCATCCAGCAGGCCTTCATCGGTGTTCGGTGACTGCTGCAGGGCTGTCCTCATCAGATCAGGGCCTGAGCGCCTCTCCTGGGGGCCCTGCTGTCGCCTTTCTGCCCTACCCCCTCTGAAAAGAACTCAGTGAACAAGCATTGTCCAGTGGAGGAGGCTGTGGGAAAGACTTAGCTGCCAGGCCTGGAATGGAGGCTGAGGTAGTAGCAGGAGGAACAGGCCGCAGTCCTGGGAGGAGCTGGGCCCTGCACTCTGAGAGGGTGAGGCGCCTCCTGCCTTGTCCTGTAGAGTGTCCTCTTCTCCCTGGGGCAGTGTGAGCCCCACAACGACCCTGTGCACAGCAGACCACATGGCTGTGTGTGCATAATCGTGTGTGGGAAATGTGCCCGTGTGTGTGTGTGTGTGTGTGTGTGTGTGTAGGACTGTCTACATAGATTTGGCGTCTCCTCTTGTCTGTGCCCATAACCGGACTGCAAGTGCCAGGGACAGTCCTGGCTGTGTAGGCTCTAGCAGCCTTTGCACAGTTCTAGTTGAATTCATTGACTAATTATGGCTAACTCGCACCGAGTCCTCACTGTGTGCCAAGGACCGCTATGAGACTTCACAGGTCACACCTCGTTTGGGTCCTCACAGCAGCTCTGTGAGCTGGCCCTGTTCTTTCCTCTTGCTGATGAGGACATGTGAGTTGTCAGAGCCCACAAAGCTCATACACGGCAGAGGCTGGATGTGATCCTGGCTTCCAAGGCCGTCCTGGGTCCTGCCCTGCCTCTGCCCTGTCCTCCCTTGGCTTGCTCAGCTGGCCCTGGCTGTAGCAGGTGTCAGCTCACTGGAGGGGTCCTGGGGTTCTTCTGGAAAGCCACTTACCTGTCTAGAAGACTGGGCTGAGGTATGAAGCCTGAATAGTTCGTGTAAGGCACTACTGTTCCTTCACGCCAACACAGTGTTCATTTGGGAAGGGATGTGACAGGGCTGGTATTTGGTGCTTGGTGGCACGATCGAAGTGTGGGTGGGAGGGTGTGGCCCTCAGTGTCACTACAATCCGCTGCCACTGCTCCACGGAGAGCAGACGCGTCGAGCTCAGTGTGCAGTTTTCCTTCCTTCGCAACACCCACCTTGGGTGTCTCACAGGAGAATCTTGCACCTCGACTCCTGGGAGTTGTGGAACTGTTCCTTGTTGTAGAGAGTGAGGCTGCCGATGTGCCTGACAGGGCTCCACTGAGGAGCTGTGGGGAGCCACTCCTGTGCAGCTGCACGCCTCGTTTCCGTTCGCTACTGCAGCAGCTGCACAGGAGATGCAGGCATTGCTGAAATGCCCGTCCTGCATAAGGATTTAGTTCTTAGTGTTGATGTTGCCCAAGGCCCATACACCATCAAGATGGCCCCACGAGAAGAGAAATGCAGTAAGAAAGAATCGTTATGTGTTGGCATGAAGCCTCCTGTCTCCTTGGGCTTTCTCATGCCTAAGGAGGGTTTATCCTGGTGAAATTCAGAGACTCCAAATAGCAGTTGTGGTGGAGGCAGCAGACTGCCATTGAGAGTGCCTAAACCCGGTTTCCTTCACCAGCATTTCCCTGCAGAAAAGCCAGGCCATGCAGAGGCAGTGCTGAGTGGACTTGCGGCCAGGTGGGGAAGCAAGGCTCTCACCACGCGTCTTGTGCCCCACAGATGTGTCTGGGAAGCTGAGGATCTGGGATACCACGCAGAAGGATCACCTCTTGAAGTATGAGTATCAGCCTTTCGCTGGGAAAATCAAGGACATTGCGTGGACTGAGGACAGTAAGAGGATCGCCGTAGTCGGGGAAGGAAGGGAGAAGTGAGTCACTCGCTCTGCCCCTCCCTGTCCGTGTTCCTGTGGCTCCTGCCCTGGCATGCCCCCGCGGGAGGGTGTGCAGTGATGTCTGGGCCAGTGCCGCTTGAGCTCCTAGTTCAGTGCCCGGTCTCCATGGCCCCCTTCACAGATGTGTGATCAGTTCAAGCCACCTGGCCTCTTCAGGGTTGGCCTCTGCCACACATGAGGGAAAACTCCACGTCACAGTGGGCTTGTCACCAGGGCCTGGTACCGTCTCTCCTTCCCTGAGTGCCTAGCCCTTCACCTAGAACTCCAGTTGCCATGCCTACAGTTCAGACAACAGGAAAGGGGTAAGGTGGAAAAAACATCTTTGATTAGAAGTGGGGTGTCTGTCCTAGCAGGTCCACACAGCCACCAGAGCTGCAAGGGAGGCTGGACACTTGCGTCCCCTGGCTGGGCACGTCACTTGAGGCTTTCTGACCACGGAACTGGGAAGGCTGCCCCCCTCGTGGGTCCATGTGGAGCCCAGTCTTTTCCCAAGAGTCATCAGGGTAACCTCCGTAGCACCCTGACTGCCCACAAGTTCTCGCACCCGCCAGGTGCCAGCCACACGTGCTGAGGTGCACTTTTCAGTGTGTATTCTGGGTAGTACTGATTCTTCCATGGGTTTTCAGGTCATTTCTATTGGTCTTAATTCCTTTTTCATTCAGTAGCAATGAGTAACTAAAAATATATTTTCACCAAATGCAAGTCAAGAGCAAGGGAGCCCCTTTCCTTTAGGGGTAGCAACGGGTAGGTGTCCTGCTTTCTCCCAGCAGCATTGCTGTGGAAATAGTGAAGCCATCAAATACTCCGCAGCAGGTGTCTTCTCAGCACCGTCCCTTCGGGAGGCACCTGGCACTGGGTCATGGGTCATCCGTTACCTTCCCTAAGGCTTGCGTCTGCTTGTTCCGGGGTTCATTCAGCAAACGTCAGGGGGAGCCCAAGTTACTGCACTTTGTAGGCGTGTGTTCCTTCAGCACCCTGAGCCAGGGCTGCAGTGACAGTCACTCCCGTTCTTCATTCATTGTCAGCTCAGCTATCAGATTGCTCATCAACCTTCGAGGATTGATTTTTTTCCCCCTTAATCTCCTCTCTTTGGGTGAAGGTTTGGAGCTGTCTTCCTGTGGGACAGTGGCTCTTCCGTGGGCGAGATCACGGGGCACAACAAAGTCATCAACAGCGTGGACATCAAGCAGAGCAGGCCATACCGGCTGGTGACGGGGAGTGACGATAACTGCGCTGCGTTCTTTGAGGGGCCCCCGTTCAAGTTCAAGTTTACTATTGGCGTGAGTGGACTTCTCTCTTTGGGTGAACTTCGTGATGTATATGTGAGACCAGTGGATTCCAGACCTGTTTAGCTGCTGATGGCAGAAAGGTCCCATCACACCCTTAGTGCTGTGCTGTATAAGCAGAAAGTGGAGTTTATCGGGGGACTGTCACACACAGAGACAGAGGGGGGGCCCACCAGGTCTAGGCTGGGCACAGATGGGTCCAGCAGAAGGGGCCTCCCTGGGACAGTGTGCATATATCTAGGGTGGGAGCTTTGTCACAGGCTGGAGTGTGCTGGACTGGAGCTGCAGAGCCTCAGTCCTGCTGAGCCAGCTCTTCACTGGGCCACCAAAGTGGCAGAAGTGAACATCCGGGACCTCCAACTTGGTCTCTTAGAGGCCTCTCCTAGAGATGGTGAGGGCAGAAATGCACCTACAGAGTGAGAGGATGAGAAGAATTAGAGATGCTTTGTGGCAAGAACTCGCCAGAATGCCTTAGTGCAGTGTCCCAAGCTTTGAGTGTACATGGCGGGGTCTCAGAGTCCCAGCTCTGTGTACTCGGACCAGTGCCTAGGCCTCTTTAGGCCTCTCTTTTACCGCCGCAGGATGGGGGCTATTGGCATCTGAATACTTTATGAAGAGGCGGGGCCCGGAGGCTGGTCACATGCAGCCCTGTGGTCTGCTTGCCTTGGCCCTCCCCGTCACCCTGTGTGCACCGTGGAAAGGACAGCTAGTGCCGGTGCTGGACGAGAGGAAGACGAGCGACTGCACTGACCCGAAGTGCACGTCTCGGGCTGCTGACGTCCTTGGGAGATGTTGAGTTTGGGGATTGGACCAAGGTCTCGGGACTCATCTTTCAGAACGTCAGTGGTTCCTAGGTCTACTGCTTCTTAGAGCATTGAATGAGATAATGTCCTTAAAGTGGTCATTACCCTCACTGAGGAGTGCTGTTTAATGACTTAGTAACACAGTGAGTCATAAATACCAGGCAGGACATAGCCAGAAGGGCTAAGGACAGGACTCAGCAGACAGAGCTTGCAGAGACAGATCGTGGCGTAGGGTGCAGAGGGCCCAGGGATTCCCCTTCTGTAGGAGATGGGCTTCATTTCTTCCCTGGAACCACAGGCTGAGCAGGGCCTGGCTGGCTGAGTGGGAGGGAGGCATCGTGTCCAGCATGTGCAGCTCGGAGGTACCTAATGAGCACCCTGTAGTTCTCAGATCCTGCCTCCTGTGGCTACTGGCCTAATTGCTAGGTAGTGGAAACCTGGCTATTTTGGGAGATGCATTGAAGCCTGCGGTCATGGTCAGTGCTCCTAAGTGAGAGAGAGAGTCTGTGGAACACAGCGTGAATACGCCGAGTCGGCCAGATACCAGTCTGAACCCAGGAGAGGAAAGGAGATGACAGGTCTGTGGCAGCCGAAGGCCATCCTGTCTTGTGTCTGGTGAAGCTGTGCCCACTCCCCAGTCCCCCTCATTCTGCTTGCTCTCACTTGGCCTTAGCATGGGCTGTCTGTGGGTGGGAGCTCCTCTCCTTCCCTGGGAAGGATGATTTTCACTTTGTGGATTCAGCTGGTGTAAATGGAGCTTGAATTTGAGTCTAGTTCTTTTTTTCTTTTTTTTTTTTTTTTTTTGAGAGATTTTCGCTATAGGGCGCGTGCGCTCGCCAGACAGACAGAGAGAGACATAGAGACAGAAAGCGAGAAATCACCCCCCAGGGGGGATGGTCAC
This sequence comes from Tupaia belangeri chinensis, assembly GCF_000334495.1. Taxonomy (NCBI): domain Eukaryota; kingdom Metazoa; phylum Chordata; class Mammalia; order Scandentia; family Tupaiidae; genus Tupaia; species Tupaia belangeri. The sequence continues at coordinate 225,044 of NW_006201352.1, forward strand.
GCCGCAATCCCTTCTCCTCCATTCTCCTCTCGGGATCTTGGGCACGCACGCACACGCGCCCGGCGTGAGTTCTAAGCCACCGGGTCCGGGACACGAACCGCGGTCGACTACGTGGGAGTCCAGCGACATAGCCATTACGCTAACTGCTGGTTCCCCTTTTTTTCTTTTTTAAGAGAGATTTTTGCTGTAGGGCACATGTGCTCACCAGAGAGACAGAAAGTGAGAAATCACCCCCAAGGGGGTATGGCCACGCTGCACTGCAATCCCTTCTACATTCTCCTTTTGAGATTTGGGCATGTACACACACATGCCTGGCGTGAATTTTAAGCTGCTGGATCCAGGACTCGAACTGCAGTCAACTACATGGGAGTCCAGGAACGTAACCATTAGGCCATCTATTGGTTCTAAGTCCAGTTCTTTTAAGCCTTTGCTCTTCACTGGCTGTTGCCTGTGAATGCCTGCTCAGCACCCGGCCAGCACATTCCTTCTTTCCTTTTCTTACCTCAGTACATGGTCCTTCCTCCACAACCCTGTCCCAGGAGTGTCTGGTAGGAGTGTCTGCCCTGCTGGCCCATGTCCGGGGTTGGCTCCATTCTGAGGCCTTCCCATGGAGTCCACACCCACCGGCCTGTCTGATGGCCCTGGAGAAATCAAGGACTGTGAATCCAGGATTGAGCACACTGAGTGGCACTCACAGCTTGCTGGCTCTGTGACTCTTAGGAGGACCTGAGATGCTGGTGCGCTTCAGCATGTTCTTCCAGGCTTGGCTGGTCTAGCATAGGAAGGCCAGGGAGGTCTCTCGGGCCCACACCTGCCTGCAGTTCCTTGTGAGGTGTTAATGACTGGGGAGGCAGCAGTGACTTCTGTGCACGTGGCTCCTGCCACCTCCTGTTGACCACGTATAAGGCCCTAGGGTAGGAAAGCTGCTCTTCCTCAGAACTGAGCGGCCACTGTGCAGGCTGGTGGGAAGACTGAGCAGAGGGTGGAGGTCCTGGGAGAAGGCCAGGTAAGGGCGTTTGTTGAAGAGTGGCGGTCGGGCACCCCAGTGGGCCTTCCATGTGTGGGTGCCTGTGAATTCGGCAAAAGCCCAAGAGATGAGAGCCTGAGGAATTAATTGAGCCTTCTATAGTAAAAGGTTTGAAAAGTTAAAACCTGTGTAGGATTGTTCTGTAGAGGAAATTAAACTCCCCTACTGTGAAATCCGAACAGTAACTTTTTCTGTCCGAGTCTTACCTCTCCAGCCCCAGGACTGCTGGGCAGGACCGCCTTGCCTTCTCCCAGCTCTGCGGGCTGCAGTGGCCTGTGCCTGCCAGAACCTGACCAGCCCCCACAGGCCGCTCCGCTGGCGACACTCCCCTCGCCGCCCATTCCCCTTCCAGGGCCTGCTTAGGCCAGGGGGCCTGTGTGGCCAGAGATGGACAGAGACCGTGTGGGAGTGTTTCTAGTCACATGGGCAGGAAAGGGCCTGGAATATGTGGCTGGGGGAGCAGAGACAGCCGCAGTTGGGGCTGCCACCTTGAAGAGGAGCACATGGTATTGTGAATTTCAGACTATGCCGAAGCAAACCCAATGGCATCGTCCTGAGAGGAATGAACGGAGGGACCTTCCTGAATCCCAGCCTCCCCCCCATCTCTAGGGCCCAAATGTGGGGGTCAAGTTGCTTTTCCTTTTGACCAAGAGCTTGCTGTGCAGAGCATGTAGATGCCTGGCTCCTCGGAAGTCGAGTCACAGCTCAACTGTAGCCAGACCCTCCCAACCTGCGGGGTCAGAGCCCCTCTTCAGTCCTCCTCCACAGAACCTAGCGTGGACCCAGGGAGATGAGGGGGGAGAAACTGTGCCTGGGACGGGCTCAGCTCCCAGCTGCCCCTCCACCACCACCCACGTTTCGGGGGCAGCCTGCGGAGCGAGCCCGCCAGCGTCACAGGACGGGGTCTGAAACGGAGGCTTTGGGCGCTGTGGCCCCATTGCTTGTCATTCCATGGACAAGAGTTTGCATTTCTGTCAGGGAACCTGACAGTGCCTGGGAAGAAGGGAGAGTGGGGCGGGGAGATTTCTTCATGCGCTCACATACCTGTGTCGGGAATGTCAGGATGGCTGACAGGCTCTGATCAGGGTCTTGCCGTCCGCCTTCTCCACGCACCCTTTGGCTTGGTCTCAGGCGGGTTTTCATGCTGCTCAGCCTTCCGCGTCCTCTGTCAGGTGAGCCATCAGGTGACCTGCCGACTGCCTGGGACAGCCATGACACCCCTTCTGGAGTGTGGCTCTCGGCCAAGTGCACAGTTCCCCATGTTGCCGGTGGATGGAAAGTGTGTCTAATGAAACTGTTGCTTAGGGCAACAGACGTAAGGGGCCCATTTACCCAGGCTTGCTTGAGCAGTGTGTGGCCTTGTGATCTGGACCTGGACACTGAGTGCCAAATGACACCAAGTTTGTGGTGCAGAGCCAGGCACCCAGGTGCCCGACCCTCAGCCACACACTGTCCCCTGTGCCGTGGCTGCCCTTGCTCCCCAGGGCCAGCCTGTGGGGTTGCAGACGGCTGTGCTAGGAAGGCAGCAGGGAGAGTCTCCCGAGAACCTAGAGTGAATGGCAGGGAGGGCCCCGGATGGTCAGAACCAGCCTGTCATCCCTTTATCTGGTCCTTGATGTCCAGAGCGTGTGGGCTGACCTCTGTCCACAAGAACTGAGCAGGTGGGGCCCATCGTGCTTCTTGGCCAAGCTAGGCAGGGCGAGGAATGCGGTACTGCCCCCTGGGTGCTTCACAGGGAAGACTCGGCTCGAGAGGAAGGAAGGGGCCAGCAGATAGGAGTGTGGCCCGGTTAAAGGGACTGGACTCCCACATGGCGACCTCAGTTCAAGTCCTAGACCTGGTGGCTTCCTTTCTCATTTTCCTTCTCTCTCTCTGATCAAACTGGAAAATAATAATAATAAATAAATAAAGGTAAATAAAATAATTCTTTTGAAAAAGAGAGGAAGACACCAGGCCAGCAGTGACTTCTGTGCACGTGGCTCCTGCCACCTCCTGTTGACCACGTATAAGGGCCTAGGGTAGGAAAGCTGCTCTTCCTCAGAACTGAGCGGCCACTGTGCAGGCCGGTGGGAAGACTGAGCAGACACCAGGCCAAATGTGGGAGAGAAGGGTGGACTGAAGGAAGATGAGCCATTGTGGGACCGTGGGCCGTTGGAGGCATGGCAGGCACAGGGAGGCTCACAGACAAAGGTAGCACGGGTAGGCACAGGTCATTTCGGTAGTCCGTGTGTGCATGGGCTCACCCAGGCTGGGAGGAACCGGGAGCCTCCCAGAGGGGACACCTGAGCTGAGCAGGTAGTCTGTGTGTGAGCTGGAGTCGGGCCTCCTGGATGGAGCACATCCTGTCGGTGGCATGGACTCAGGTGCATTACTTAATTATTGCCTAATTCCTTCAGGCCTCAGTTACATCCGTGGTGAGACGGAGGTGGTGAGGCGGAGGAGTATTTCTTATGGGGAATTAATTGACACAGTCCATGCCAGAGCGCCTGTGCATGTTGACTATAGTGGGAGGACAGGCAGGTGGAACAGAAATACCAGGGGACACCCTGAGGGCAGGCCCGTGAGGTTGGGCTGCGACCCCTCTGGCTCTGGAGAACAGGCGGATGGGGCAGGAGTCAGGGTTCAGCTCAGAGTTCAGTTCGGGTGGTGGTTGGGCCGGGCAGCCAGTGGAAGCTGCTAAGTCTGAACGCCCTCCCTGTGGCGCTTTCCCAGACGCGCTCTCCCCTGGCCTGTCCTCCACACAGAACAGACCTGTCTATTTCCAGCCATCACTGTTTCGGTTAATGGGCTGATCGCTGCTCTTTCACTTTAAAGGGGCTATTTTGGGAGCAGACATCAGTCTGCAGCTCACTTGGATTCTTGGCTCAAGTTGCAGGAAAACTGACTGGTGAGGCCCCAAAGCCAAAGGCCCTGAGGTCACACAGTACCCGGTACTGGAAGGGCAGCTGCCTTGTCGGCCTGCACGGGGCCCCTGTCCTGCCCCTGCCTGGCTCCAGGACCCGGGGAGGGATACCACACTGCACGTGCCAGGCCTGCACAAGGCACCTGAGAGTGGGCACGTCCTGGTCGGGCCACACTCCTGGGTAGGCTGTGGGGCCTGGGTGCCTGCTGTTTCTTCTCTGGTACTCCTGATTCCTGGGGCCAGCATTGGAGTAGAAACGTCTGTGTTCTGCTCTCAGTGAACCTGAGGACCCGGAATTGTTACATGTCACACTGAACAGTGGACACTGACCTTTCTCTAAGTCGTAGCATATTCCACCTCCTCCTCCTGGCTCTGTTGGTCTGAGATGAGCTCTTCGGCCTCCCAGTCTTCCAATGCCCTGCCTCCTCCGCAGCTGGTACTTGTTCAGCCAGAGCGACTTATCATGGCTGCACATGGGCTGCCAGGTGATGGCAGCCCATCTTCCCCATCCACTTCAGTATCGAGGACGTGCAGCAGCCAGGGTGGGGTGAGCAGCAGACCTGCGCGTGGTGAGGGAGTGGGGCTGGGTAGTGGGAGAGCTCAGTGTTTTGTCCTGATGTCCAGGATCCGAGCCGCGGTCACTTCAGGAGGAGACATTGTGCACCCCCAGCCCCCACCCCAGCAGGGTGGTCTGGGAGGGCTCTGTGGGTCTCTGTGGCCCTCCTACCACTGACCACATCCAGCCGGCTACTGCAGGCCCTGCTGACTGACGTGAGGGCCAGGGGCCTCATCGTCACAGCCCAGGGCGGGTGGCAGTCGGCCTGAAGAGTTAAGGATCTGACCTCTGGGGTGAATCCCGGCCTGCCCAGCACCTGCTCAGGGCCCAGGAGCCAGTGCAGTTGAGAAGAGAGCTCTGGACGAGAAACTGGAGACCAGATTCCTAGAACCTGTTGTAGCTCAAGTTACCCAGCCTCTTGGGGCCTGTTTTTCACCTGTGAAAAATTTGCCTGGAGACACCCCATGGCCCCTCTTGGTGGGACGTGACAGCGTTAGAGGCAGACACAGCTAGGGCCTTCAGAGATCTCAGTTTAGAAAGTTAATTTGACTTTCATTCAATTTGGTGAATTGTGCCTGCTGGAGACGCTGCTTTTCCCCAACTGCACATACCTAGAAAGCGAGAAAACAGAACACAAATCACAACTGAAAAGGCCCACCTTAGAAACAGGATGAACTTACAAAAAGACTAGAAAAGCTAAACAGTGGATGACCAGAGACCACAGGCCACTGTAGACAGAGGTGTGGGAGGGGTCCTGGGCCTCCAGTTCCTCCCTGAGTTGCTTGGTTGGGCCCCACAGCACCCTGGAGGGAGGCAGGAGAGAAAGGGCATACCAGCCTGCCTGGATGATGGGAATCTCCCTTTCCCGTGATCACGAGGCTAAGTTCAGGTGTCCCCGCCCATGATGGGCGGTGGCCAGAATCCACAGAGAATGAGCTCTGCCGTCATAGAAACTTCTAGTCTTGACGGCACCTGCTGAGATCGGGCAGGAAGGACAGCAGTAGGGTCACAGTTGTGCAGCCATGATAAGTGGGCCATTACCAGGACTCCCCACTGTGGGATACTTGGCTTCACCCTCAAGTGTTTGTCATCCTAAAACACGGATTAGCGGGAGGGAGGATCTTTGCGTCCCCGATTCCACTGCAGGACCAGGTCTGACCTTGCACACGTGGAGCATGACCCTGCCTGTATGGAATAGCGGCAGTGCCTTGAGGAAGCACAGCTGGAGGGAAGGAAGTTGTAGTTGCCTCTTGGGTTGTGGGTTGAGGACAGTGATTTAGTTGTGACAAGTGGCAAGCCCAGGGTTACCTTGTACTGGGGCTGTGGGCCACATAGCTTCTGGCCCAGATTGCTCCCCGTGGACACCTGAGGTTCTGCGTGCTGAAAGCTGCCCATCCTGGGGAGGTTGCTGGGCTGACGAGGTCTGTCTCCTCCTGCCAGCTCTCCTTGCTGGTTTACGGCATGTCTGTTCTCATGTGGGGTGCTGAGAACCTGGGGCCCCCAACTTCTCTTTCTGGCCTTGCATCTCTTCACCAGTAAGCCATGAACTTGGAGGCTATTACAGAGCGTCATGGACCACACTTATAGAAAAAATCTCTTTTAAAAAATTTTTTAAAAGACGAAAGTGTTTCTTAGGGGTGTTCAGATACCATGGTTCCTTTTATTTAGTTTTAAGAGACAAAAAGTTTGCAAATCAGCCTAAGAAGTCTTTGCATTGGTCCAGCCCCAAAAAGCAGGACATCTGGAAGCAGAGACCTATAGGCATAGGTGTTTAAAACTTGTTAGGTTAGTAGGACCAGCAGATGGCGTAATGGTTACGTTGCTAGACTCCCACGTGCGAGTCCAAAATCTCAAGAAGAGAACAGAGGAAAAGGGATTGTGGCGTGGCCATCTCCCCTCAGGTGATTTATCGCTTTCTGTTTCTCTGGCGAGCACACATACCCTATAACAAAAATCTCTCTAAAAAAAATTATTTTTGGGTTAATAATTGGTTAAAGAAAGACTCAAGTTTCTGTTATTGAAAAAAGTCAGCAAAAGAATCTCTGTGCTTTACTCTGATAGAGATAAGAAGGCTTATTGTACATCATAAAACATCATGGCAGGGACAGGATGTGGCATCCCACTCTCAGTGGACCAAGAGGAATGTTAATGTTCGTGGGCCAGGCCCTCTACACCCCAGAAAATAGCTCCGGAATAGGGAACTGTAGTCAGCACTCAGCCCTCATTCCCAGTGAAGAGCACCGCCATTGTCTCTTCAGAGCTAGTGCCCACCAAGTACCTGTTATGGGCTGGGCTCGGCCCTGGGCCTCAGAGAAGAGGCCCCGCATTTGTGACCATCTTGAAGCTCGAGCCGTCCCTGTGCTTTGATGGAAAGGGGCGGATGTGGAGCCCCATCACAGAGGAGGGAGGCTTAGCTGAGGACAGCGTGCCCCAGCCAGGATGGAAAAGTCTTCCAGGTGGAGCAGGGCAGAGGCAGGGACTGAGACAGTCCCCCACCCACTGCAGGACTGCACGTTTCAGTCTCTGAGAATTTCCTGTGGACTGACAGTTCATACCGTCTCGGTAGCTAATAAGGAGCAGAGAACTTTCCTGAACTTAAGAGTTTGGCCTGTGGCCCGCTGTCAGGTGTGTGACTGTCTGCCCTCCCACAGGACCACAGCCGCTTCGTCAACTGTGTGCGATTCTCTCCCGACGGGAACAGATTTGCCACAGCCAGTGCTGACGGCCAGGTAAGGGCTGGGGACGGGTGGGGAGGTGGCAGCTCATCTGCCCGTCCTGTGACTGCTGAAAACACGCTTACAGAGCTGCTCTCAACGAGGGGAACGTGGGCATCTCCCTCCTCTCCACCTGTCAGAGCCACCCAGGCAGGTCTCTTCCTGAGGAGTGTTGGGAGCGCAGCCTGTAGAGAAGTGGTCTGCTGACCGCTGACCGCATTCGTCCGGACGTGTATGTGATTTGTGTGTCTCTTGATTTCTTGGAAGATATTCATCTACGATGGGAAGACGGGAGAGAAAGTGTGCGCGCTGGGTGGGAGCAAGGCCCACGACGGGGGCATCTACGCTGTGAGTACGCACCGTGTTTCCGGCTTGGTGCTGGCACTGTGGCTCAGCCCGTGTTTGCAGCTGTCCGTGAACTTAGACAAGCCGCGAAAGGAGGCCAGCTCTGCCACAGCAGTGCTGCACTGCTGTAGAGAGCCCAGCTCCCACGTGGCAGCCATGACTCGAATCCCTGGCCCGGTCCACCTGCAGCATTCCGAGCACCCGTACAAGGGACCAGGATCCAGTGGGTTGAAGGATTGGAGAAAGGAACAGACCAGACCCTGGGGAGGGTGCTCATTCCTTACTTTCACATGTGCACACATACATATTCTGTCAGGAATAAAGAAAATGAAAACTTGAGGGACCAGCAGTTGGCATAATGGTTATGTTGCTGGATTCCTGTATAGTCAACTGAGGTTCGAGTCCCAGACCCACACTGGGTGCGTGTGCATGCATGCCCAAGATCCCGAGAGGAGAATGGAGGAAAAGGGATTGTTGCATGGCCAACCTCCCTGGAGGGAGATTTCTCACTTTCTGTCTCTGTCTTTCTGGCAAGCACACTTGCCTTATAGCAAAAAAAAAAAAAAAAACTCTCAAAAAGGAAAAAAGAAAAACTTGAAATGAGCAACTGAAAGTGGCTGGTGAAGGTGGAGAGCTCGCAGTCACTGAGGTGGTGAGAGCAGGCCCAGCAGACAACCTGGGGGTCTGTCCTCGCCTGGGCACATCCCGCCACTCCTGGACTTTGTGTTCTGCTCAGCAACGGGCTGTTGGCGAGCTGCCGCCTGGGTTTCTTCCCACTCTGAAGCTCTTGACACGTGACAGACTGTTTTCATTTGAATAGATTAGCTGGAGTCCTGACAGCACCCATTTGCTCTCTGCTTCTGGAGACAAAACTTCCAAGATTTGGGACGTCAGCGTGAATTCTGTTGTCAGCACGTTTCCCATGGGCTCCAACGTTCTGGACCAGCAGCTGGGCTGCTTGTGGCAGAAGGACCACCTCCTCAGCATCTCCTTGTCGGGCTACATCAACTACCTGGACAAGAACAACCCCAGCAAGCCCCTGCGGGTCATCAAGGTAAGCCTGCCCTGGGGAATTGGCCGTCCTTGGGACAGGTAGGAAGGAGACCTGTGGCCATCCAGGAAAGGGGACACCGAGGGAGGGCCAAGGCGAAGCTCAACAAGTGCCCCAGGTCCCTGTAGCCCTTGGGGTTTCGCTAGTGGAACTGGATGGATGCACTCTCAGCTACGGTGAGAGCTGGCCAGCTGGGGCCAGCGGCCACTGCCCCTCTGCTCTTGGGAGTCGTTGCCTCCCAGGGGCTCAGTTGGGAGTTCCAGAAACTCAACTAGTCAGAGCAGGGAAGCCCTGAGGGACTGAGAGATCCCTGACTGCCATGTGAATGATTCCTGAGGCTGGTTTAACTCTGTGCCCTCTAGGCATAGACTTGCTGGTCCCTGCATCCCTTCAGCATGGGCGATGTTTGGGCAGAGGTGCTGCTGAGGGGAGCACTGGTCTATATGAATAGCAGCATCAGGTGTTGGCGATGGCTGTCCTTCCTCAGCTTTCAAGAAGGTCCACCCGAGCAGGCCCTTAGGGTGCAAGGAATTAGGAGCATCTTCTCTGAGGAGGCTTCCCCAGACCATCCCCGCTCCCCTGGGCCTCTAAGTGTGATGGTGAGGAATTGTGCCCAGGTTTAGACATTGCCATCATCCAACTTCCTCTGCCCGGAAAACAGTGCCCCAGGATGCCCTCAGCAGGTGGCTGTCCTAGTTCTGCCATCCTGTGTCTGTTGGTATGGCCACCCTGGGAGCGTGGGAGGCCTCTCTCTGTTGCCAATCACATGGGGCTAGGAGCCATGGGAATCCCGTGAGTTTTAAAGTTGTCAAAAACTCCACCCACAGCCCCCTCCCCCCCGTTTTTTTTTTGGAGAGGTTTTTGCCATAGGGCGCATGCGCTTGCCAGACAGACAGAGAGACAGAAAGCGAGAAATCACCCCTACCTGGAGGAGGATGGCCACGCCGCAGTCCCTTCTCCTCTGTTATCCTCTTAAGACCTTGGGCACTCACGCACACGCAACCGGTGTGAGTTTTAAGCCACCAAGTTCGGGACTCGAACCGCAGTCGACTACATGGGAGTCCAGCGACGTAGTCATTACGCTAATTGCTAGTCCCAGCCCCGTTCTTTTGTCACTCCTGTGTAGACCACAGAACTGTTTGTTGCCCACCCGTGTGAACCATAGACCTACCAGGCTGCAGAGTTTCCTAAGCCCAGAGGTTGGAACCACAGTTCTCAGCCCTGGCTCCATGTTAGGGTCACATGGCACTTTAGAGAAGAGCTGCTTTCTGACCAGCCCCAGAGGGACCTACCCAGTCAGTCTCCAGGGATGGCCTTCAGGACACAGTGGAAGCTGGGCTACTCAAGCGTGAGGGTGCATCAGAATCACCAGGACAGACCTGGGAACAGCTGGAGGGTGCGGAGGGCTGGCATTGCTCTCCGGTTCTCGGTGAGAGGAGAAGGGGAGCCTGCACACGGGCTCTGATCTGGCAGGCCAGGTAGCCCAAGGCTCCCGGTAAGGGCCCTGCTGGTCTGAGGGTATGTGCTAAGTAGCAGAGCTGGAGGTGCTGTGTTGGGTACAGGTAGTGTCTGGCTCATCATGCACCTTCCTGAGGCATATAGTGACCTCACCAGTCTCCCAGAAGGATGGGAGTGATACCATGTGTGTGCTCGTGGTTCTCTGGTACCTTTCTCCAAAAGTAAGTGCCACATTGAGGCAACAGGCAGACACGGACCATTCGGGGCATCCCCGGAGAAGGCCCTGAGCGCCAGGCGTGCCAGCTGGCAGATGAGCATTGCCAGTGAACAGCTCAGGGTGACGGTGGAGAACCACCTGCCTTTGGCCAGGGGACAAGTTTTTTATTAGGCCATGGGAGCGGTTGCTAAAGAGGATGAATGCCCCTTCTTAACCTGATGTCTGGCTGTGGTGAGGTCCTTCAGGTGCCCAGTGCATCAACAGTTGGGTCTGGACCTTTCTCTCAGTTGGGGTGGGGAAACAGCTGGGAGAGAACTCACTAGCCAGGGCCTGACATGAGAGGGGTCTGCGTCCACCGCCTGCCTTGTGAGCACTGAGGCCTCCTGAGCCAGTGCCGTTGTGTTACTCTGCTCTGTGGTGGGGACGAAACGGCGTTTCCTTCCGGTGGCTAGGAAGGTTGGTTGGTGCACACATATCCATACAAGTTCCAGGGATGGGCCTTGGTTTAGACCTGTGCCCTCAGCCTAAGTGGGGTTCGGTGCCTTGGAAGGAGGGGCATGAATGCCAAGGGTATGTCAGATGAACACTCAGCCGGGGAAGGCTGATCATGGCTCATGGAATGAGGTTTTGGGCACACCGGGGCTGCCCCCCGCCGTGCGTTGAGTGGGCAGAATGTGGCTGACATAGTGGGGCAGGAGGGCGTCCTCAGCTCACCCTGCTCCGTGTGTCTCCTCCACAGGGTCACAGTAAATCAATCCAGTGCCTGACGGTGCATAAAAACGGCGGCAAGTCCTACATCTATTCCGGGAGCCACGACGGACACATTAATATCCTTTGACTCACAGAGCTGGCCCAGGAACCCCTGGCAGGAGAGTGGACCTTTTAGTTCCCACGGTGCCGAAGGCCAGGCCAGCCAACGGCACCAGCTACAGCTACACACTTCCAAGCAGCGCTGGTCTCTGAGGTGCACCTGCATCTGCTCACAAGACCTCGTCACCTCCAGGCCTCGACCCGACTTTCCCTATGCTCCTATGAGCGTGTTGAGTAGCTTCTCTGAACTTCAGTTGTTGCTCTCCCGAAATAACAGCCTGGTCCCTGTCACAATTCAAGAGTCATTGAGTCTTAGAATTCAAAAGGATCTTGAATCCCTTTAGTATGCTTCCCTTATTTTAAAACTGGGGAAACGAGCTCAGAGGGCTAGAGGCCTGCCTTGAAGTCCCAAAGCTCGTACAGCTGGGACAGCTCCCGAGGAGGTTTTCCCTGGAGGCATAAGGGGCCGTTTCACAGACTTCTCTGCCGGGGATTTCTGCGGATGAGTCGTCTGGTTTCCCCCAAGGGTAGGGGTTCCTTGTGTGCTTTTCCTTTGTGGCCTGGGACTGGTAAGCCCCCACAAGACTGTCCTGTGCCCGGGACACAGGCACCCACACGCAGCACAGGTCGGACAGCGCCATGAGTGTTGGGAGCACTGCTCCCACTTCCAGGCCGCTCTGTGTAGAGGGTCCTCTGGTCTGCATGCTGTACCTCTAGGGGTTTTCCAGGACCCCCCCTGTGTCACACTTCACAGACCTGCTTTCTCTCTGCCCATCTTAGACTTTGAAATGTTACAAGGTCCAGGGAGTTCTCCCCATAAACTGAAGAGAGGACACTGGAGTCTGCCTCACTGAAACCTCAGGGAACTGAATGGTCGAGCTGCCAGCTGGAGGTAGAGAAGGCCCTAGATCCTGCCTCCTGGATGGCAGACTCTCCACTCATGCTGTCCTCAGCAGGCCAGCTGCCCGGCTTCCTTATTGTGTCCTGTGTGGTGCCTCCATACTGCAGACACTTCCCCAGAAAGTGCCAACAGAGGAATACATACCTAGCTTCCCAAAGGGACCATCTAAAGACAGAATCTCACTGTGTGAGCCACACTTTGAGCCATGCCTGAGTGTTGGCTCTGAATCCACAAACCGGAAGAGGTGCATTAGTTCCGGGTCAATACTCGACGACCCCTGGGTCCCCATCATTTGTGCATTGGGTCCCAGCCAGCTACCTGCTGATGACCCTAGGCTTGTCAGTAGGTTATGGGTAAAAAAAAAAAAAAACGAAATGTCTACACAAATTCTTGGGAAAAAAACAACTTCCCTCTGGGCCACCTGCTCTGCACGTGGCTTCATTCCATTGCGGTAGAAGCCCACCAGACAAGGGCGTTTCCAGAGTACTGTTATCAGGAGTAGCTGGTGCTGCAGTAGGGTTCTGTGATCTGGTAAGCAGCCTGTGTGGTGTCGTCCCGGGAGACCGATTTCACTGCTTCTGAAAAGTCATGACGCGTTTTTCTATGCAAAAACGCGTCACGAGGTACGACTTTCCTTTGGGCCCTCTCACTGACTTCACCACGTCTGCTCTCTGTCATCCACTGGAAGTCCTCCCCAGGCCCTGTGCTTGCCTCCCTCTTCCTGACATGGTCTTTGTTGATCGCCTCCAGATGAGCAGATGCCTTAGCTCTGCAGGCCAGGCCTTTCCTTAACCCTGCCCCACATTACTGGGATTCAGAGACGGGGGAGAACGACTCCTTCGCTGGGAAGGGTCACACGAACCAGGTGTCCAGGATGACCGTGGACGAGTCTGGGCAGCTCATCAGCTGCAGCATGGATGACACCGTGCGGTACACCAACCTCATGCTGCGGGACTACAGGTGAGGGCTGCCAGTGGGAACGGCAGGAGCTGGGGGACTATCGGGGCCTCCACAATGAGCTATGGACCCCCCCACAGAGGTTCTGTGCCAGGAGCAGTTTCATTATATCTTAGTAACATTGTATGTGTTCTTTGCATTTTCTTCTCTGAACATCATTCTCCTGTTGTCTGGCCTTGGGCTCCGGGCTAAGCTGTGTGGTCTAGGTGACCAGGTGACCCAGGTGTAGGCTCTGCCCCGGGGGTAGGTAGAACAGCGCAGCCTGCATTCAGGGTCCTGCCCAGGTCTCCTTGTTTCCCAGTCATCGGGAAAGGTGGGTGATGACGACGCCTGCCTTGGCCATGCAGAGGGCAGGTGAGATCCTGAGAGCTGCCTGTACAAGGAGCACCTGCCGAAGGAGGATGAGCACGGGCAGCCTGGCTGGGAAACAGGGTCTCGCCTTGGCTTTGTGTGGGAGCCTTTGGTTGATTTTGCAGAGAAGCTGTTAACAAGTGTCTGAAGTTCTTAGTGCAGACAAGTGGGAACAGAGGGCGACTGTCCCAGCGCCACCTCAGATTCTGACAGAGCCTCTGTACCTGCAGTGTCCTCACCCCCAGGATTGATGCTCTCACACTCTGCCCTCACTCCACACCCCTGTGGAGACCCCTGGGACAGAATCAGCATCTTCACCATGCAGGGACGTGGAGCCGGCTGGTCGCAGAGGTGCCTGCTCACCCCAGGCATCCTCACCATAAAGGGGCGTGGAGCCGGCTGGTCCTAGGGTGTGCCTGCTGTTGCAGAGCCTTGTCCACCTGACTGACTCAGTGGCCAGCGCCCCCAGTCGTGGCAGCAGTGGCTCAGAACATAGGTTTCTGGGCCCTAGTCCTCTCCGTTGCCCTGCATTAGCCCGGACCTCAGCGTTCCCTTGCAGAGGTCTTCCTGTTGTGCCCTGTAGGTCAGGCTGTAAGAGAGCCCAGGGCTCCTGTAGGACAGCCAGGACTCAGTGACATCGTCACAGGGGTCATCCAGGGAGCCTTTGGGACACCGTACTTTGCTCAGTTACACAGAAGTTTCCTCTATTTACGTTTTTCAGTTTTCCTGTATGCCAGTTTTTTCTGGATGTTTTCATAGCAGTTAGTCAAGTTGAAAGATCACACAGGATTTTCACCCATTAGAAGCCAGTAGATTTTAAAGGAAGGGGCAGGGCTCAATTTTGTCATACCATGAAACTCCCAAGTCTCTGGCCAGCAGATGTGGGGACTGGCAGGAATGACAGGGAAATAGACAGTTACTATAAATAATAGGGACTGTAACTGTTCCCTTTGCTGCCTCTCGAAACCCCTTATCCCTCCTACCAGGTTCCAGCATGATTTATTTTCTCTTCACTTGGAACAAGGGGATTGGTTTTCCCCCCATGTTTTAGCAAATCTCTCCTTCAGTATAGATTACAGTGAGAATTCCCAAGTCACTAAATGCTGGGGTGTGGCAGTTAGCGTGTACACTGAGCTGCATACACGTGGCGGTAACATGCTTCCCCTTCTCTTTCTAACAGCGGACAAGGAGTTGTGAAACTGGATGTCCAACCAAAGTGCTTAGCTGTCGGTCCTGGGGGCTATACGGTGGTCGTGTGCATCGGGCAGGTAGGTATCTGGCTTAACTTTGGCTAGAAGTGGTGGGATGAGGACCGGCGCTGACAGCTGTGTGGGGCCCGGCTTCTCACTTTACTCCTTTCATCTGACCGGACAGCTTGGCCAGCCAGTGCTCGCATGCACCGTGCCAAGGGCTTCACGGGAACACATGCAGGGAGCCTTACCAGAACCCTACCAGGTGGAAGGGTATTGCCCCCATTTATATGGGCAGGAACTGGGGACACAGAATGGAAAGTCATCTGCCCTTGGCCGCGGCTGGCAGAGGGCAGAGCCAGGCTTCCTCTCTGCACTAGGGAGCCTGCCCACACCCCTCGGCCTGCAGGGACTGCAGAGACTCAGCTGGGTTGGTCCCGTCTCCTTCATATTCACATCCCGGCCCTGCCACACCGGAGCTGTGTGACTTCTGGTGTTCACGTCACCCTCGCAGAGTCCCTGACTGACTCAGGGATGATGATGAAGAAATAAATACGTATCCAACTCCTCGCACCATTTTAGGCTCCTGTGACAGAGGAGGCTAAGGTGATGTCCCCAGGCCTCGTGGCAGCAGGTGGCACCCGGGCAAGGGCAGTGTATGGTTTTTGGACTGACAGCCTGGGTTCCCTTCCAGACAGTGAGGTCACCTGCACACCTTTCCTTTGGAATTTTTGGAACAAAGCGTCCTTGACTCAGATCCAAGCCTGACCCACTTTATACAGAATTCTACTGTGTAGCAAATGTCATCTGTCAGTGGACCCGAGCACCCTGGTGTGTACATAGGAGAAGGCAGGTGGTGGCTGAGCCCCGTTGGCACAAGTGACAGCCCTGCTAGAGAAAACTGCCATTCAGGGCCCACCCGCCCCTCCTCCGTTCTGCGAACTTAATTGCTTCGGGGAGAATGGATTTCTCTGTGTCCTAGATATTAAGAACTCCCTGCCAAGCAATTACTGCAGACAGCCTACACGGTTAGGGGCAAATGTTAGTGGACTAACGGCCTACAGCTCTTCGGGGGTCCGGGAGAGGCTAGACGCAAAGCCTCCAGAGCGGGGCTCTTCTAGCCTGGCGTCCGACCCTGGCCTCTGGTCAAGTAATGACTTGGGCTCAGCCTTCTCCTTGCCGTAGGACCTGGGGCAGTGCTGTGTCTCAGGCCAAGGTTTCCTCATGTAAAGTGGTCACAGAGGCTTCACTGTTCCCAAGGCTCATGGCGAGGGTCACACAAGGATCACAGCCTCAGCCCCGCCGGCACCTGGCGCGTGGAAGGTGTGAATAAGCACTCCGCATGTGGGGAGTCTCCGGATTCTTGGGACTTGCATGCGCATTGTTTTTCTGACCAGCCATTATCAAGCTCTTCCAGACTCTGTGACCCCTGCCCCAGGTTAGACTCTAGTTTAGGGTTTTTGCCATAGGGCACGAGTGCTCAACAGAGAGAGGGGGTGAGAAATCACCCCCTTAGGGGGATGGCCATACCACTGTCCCTTTTCTCCCATCATCCTCTTAGAATCTGGGCATCCCTGCTCAGGTGCCTGGGGGGGTTTGCAAGCCACTGGGTCCAGGACTCAAACTGTAGTCAGCCATGTGGAAGTCCTGTGCCTTAACTACCACACTACTTGCTGGCTAGACTAGACTCCTAAACAGAACTCCCATCACAGGCCAGAGGCCAGGGAGCATCCGCAGAGCTCTCTGTCACTGGTCAGGGTCAGGAGAACCCTTGGTAGGGGCCCATGATTTAGGATCGGGAAAGAGCCAGATTTAAGTGTCTCAGACAAATTTGGGAAAGTAAACGCCTGTACCCTCGCTCCTGCTGGTCACAGGTGAGTCCCTTTCCTGAGTCACCCAGGTAGTGGAGGTGGAGCTCCTGGGGCACACCTTCAGTAGCAGGGTTGGGTCGGCGCTGCCACCTGTCCATGGCACCTACACGCAGAAGCCCAAGAATGGGGTTGGGCCTCCTACCCTAGGGGGACAGCTGTACCTGGGCAGGGGCATGATGGGACTGAGCCAGAGCTGTCTCAGGTCAAGGCCATGCTGCCGAGGAGTGGCTCAGTAGGTCAGAGCTCGGGTTAGGGATCGAAGGGCAGGAGAGGGGTCCCCACGTGTGCGGCCTGTGTGTGCGCACCAGCTGGTGGGAGGTCCCGTGTGCTGGCCGAGGGCAAGCATTCTGGGGTGCCAAGGACATGAGTCCCAGCTCAGCCTTTGAGAACTGTATGTGCGGGTGTATGATCTAGGTACCTGTTAGATCTAGATACCTTCTCTAGGGCTGGAACACGGAGCAAGGCGCGTGGCTCACACTGGCCGCTATCCGTCATGCCGTCTGTGGCTCGGTCGTCCAGAGGACGGAATTCTATCTTCATGGTGTCTTATTGCCGCCACATTGCTGTCCCCTGGAAAACTGAGTCCCAAGGTGATTTGTGAACTGTCCCCACAGCCAGCAGGTGGTGAGCCAGGATCAGGCCTCGGTCTGTCTGTGTGTCCAAAGCCGAGCCCACTCAGCAGCGTTCATTGGGAACATCTGTACAAGGACCTGGACACTCGGGCTAGACTCATCTGTCATTTCTAAAGAGATCAGCACTGTCGGGACCAGCAGTTAGCGTAATGACTATGTCGCTGGACTCCCATGTAGTTGACCTTGGTTCGAGTCCCGGACCTGGTGGTTTATACTCAAGCCGGGTGTGTGTGCATGCGTGCCCAAGATCCCGGGAGGAGAATGAAGGAGAAGGGATTGCGGCGTGACCATCCCCCCTGGGGGATGATTTCTCTCTTTCTATCTCTTTCTGGCGACCGCACACGCCCTATAGCAAAAACCTCTCCCCCCGAAAAAAAAAAAAAATCAACACTGTCCACCTTCCCCTTCCCCACGTGGGGCCAGACTGGGCTGGCGAGGCAGTGGCGGCCAGGATCCCTGCTTCTCAGTCAGCTTTGGCTACACACAGATGCAGGGCCCATGGGACAGGCATGGCTCCCAAACTCACCTCGCTGTGGTGCTCCTGTCCTCTTCCTCGTCCTTCTTGGTAGGGCCATTGATGCCCGGGGTACAGAGCAAGGAGCCCCGGTGAACCCAGAAGGCTCGGCACCCTGCCTGCCATGCCCATCCTGGCCGTTTCCAGCGCTTTCTCTTGCCCGTGAGAACTGCCCTGCAAGGTTCACTTGTGCACATTGTCTGATGGGCGACGTCAGAGGCTTGCAGGAAGTTGGTGCTAGTGGTAACGCTGGAGCGATAGTGGTGGTCACAGCCCATGTGTGTTGAGGTATGGCTGTGGCTGGGACCCGTCACTGTCCCCTCTTGACAGATGAGGGACAAGACAGCTCAGGGTAGTAGGTGGGCCCGAACCCCTAATGAAGCTGGAACAGAGCCCAGCCCAGAGTGCACCCCTGTGCTGAGGACCCACTCGTCCCGGACCTCTGCTGCCCTGACTGCCGCCCTGTGTCTTACAGATCGTGCTGCTGAAGGATCAGAAGAAGTGCTTCAGCATCGACAGCCCCGGCTACGAGCCCGAGGTGGTGGCTGTGCACCCCAGTGGAGACACTGTGGCTGTTGGGGGCGCGGTGAGTCTTTTCTTTTCCCCACCCGCTCTTGATGTGGGTTTCTGGGTGGTTTGGGGACGGCCTGTTGGGAAAGGAATGGCATTCTGTGGGGTGGGCTCAGGGGCTGCAGAGAGTGACCAGACCTCCGAGGTGTGGCACCAGCTCGATCGTTTCGGTTTTCCTTGAGTTCTGGCTTCTGGTGGTCCGTAGTTCTGTTCTCGTGCCCTAGAACTGGCGTAGGGCCGTCACTGCCTGCTGGGCCACATCCAGGTGCTGTACAGACGCCCTTGTCTCATCTTCACCCAGCCCAGGGCAGACAGCCCCACTGAAAACAGCCTGCAGCTACGAGTGCAGACCTTTTCGCTCCCTGGGGCAGGAAGTGCCGCCCTGCACTGGGGGCTGGGCCTGGCCTGTCCACGCACCACTACATCTGGGGATGCCTGTGCAGGGCCTTGGGAAGCCAGCTGTGCAGAGGTGCCCATGGCCTTTGTCATACAGCTGCGAGGAGGGCTTGTGGGTTAGTCCACAGAAGGGCTCTGCCGGGGCCTGGCTCTGGGAAGCGCTCGGGGGCATTAGCTCTGCAGCATCCACCCCACTTGTCCCGCCCCACAAGCACTCCCATCTCCTGCCTCACGAGTCTCTCCTGGCACCCTCCCGTTTATTCTGTAAGGGGTTACAGGGCAGGGCATCCAGAGCATGGAGCTCCTCACTGTAGTCTCACTTGAGAGGGTGAGGAGCTACACCGAGGCGTTGTCCCATGCCTGGAGCATCCAACTGGGCAGTACATGGGCCCAAGCCCTCCCTGCCTGCCTGCCTGCCTGCTGCTGGCCCACCCTCGCCCTCGGGACAAGTGCACTGGCCAGTTCAGGTTTGACTCTCCTATGGCCCAAGGCCTGGCGAGATCTGCCATTACACTGTCAGGGTATCTGGGTGGCTGGGTGAAAGGAAGGAGAACCCAGGGTCATTCTTCCTCAGAAAAGAAGAATGGGGCTTGTTTATTAACTATTCAATTGCTCTTTTTGACTCATCACTATTGAGCGTCCTTGAAGGCCATAGACCTCATTTCCTCTGCTCCTCGGGTGTATTTCCTTTGGCCGTGGAGAGTTCAGAGTGTAGTGTGTCCTGTGTCTGTTACTGTGGCTCCACCCTCTGTCCTGGGCCCACCCCAGCAGACTCCCCCACTCTCACCCCAGCACAGCTTCCTCTTGACTCTGGTCAGCAGTGCTGCTGGCTCCGACTGGGGCCTGTCCTGCTCTGCTGTACCATCAAGGACACTTTGCCGGGAACTAGCAGTTAGCGTAATGGCTATGTCGCTGGACTCCCCCGTAGTCGACCGCGGTTCACATCCCGGACCTGGGGGCTTAAAACTCATGCCAGGCGTGTGTGTGCGTGCCCAAGATCCCGAGAGGAGAATGGAGGAGAAGGAATTGTGGCGTGGCCATCCCCCCGGGGGGGGATTTCTCGCTTTCTGTCTCTCTGTCTCTCTCTGTCTGTCTGGCGAGCGCACGCGCCCTATAGCAAAAACCTCTCCAAAAAAAAAACAGACACTTTGCCATCCCTCCACTGCACGTCCCCGCTGTCCCTGTAGGCTCACATGGCCCGTCACCGCTCTCCTTTCCCCCTCCTGCCCACCCTCTGGCGTGTTGGCCTGTGCACAGGTGCATAGCCGGGAGCCTAGGGCAGGAGCTTAAGGCCAGACCTGGGGTTCAAACCTGGTGACCCCTTGAATAGCCTCAGCACCACGTCCTGCTTATTAGGCATTCATTCTCCTCCTGAGCGAGCAGGGGATGGTCCTTCAAACAGCAGTGTTCCAGGAAGTTGAAACCGAACGAAAGGCTGGACCTAGCTCACACCTCCAGGCCTCAGCAGTTTTCATGATTGTCCTCCAGGACTAGCCTGTGAGTCCCGTTGGTGCCCGTCCACACTTCCACTGCCTTTCCCACCCTGCCGTACCCCGTGGGCCTCGTTATCTTATGATGGCTCACGTTTCAGCTGGCAGGTGTCTCCGCTTCCTCACGCTCTCAGGGTGGCCCGTGAGCACAGCCCCCCTCGTCCTGTTGACTGCTTCCTTTGTGGGCAGTTTTCCCCTCACAAGACCATGAAGCCGACTTCTGTCACATGTAGGTGTCGAGAGAGCCAAGGAGGGTGTGGCTTGTCCATGGAACCTAGGAGTACTTTCTGAGCTCAGAGACCTGGCATGTCTGACTTCTCAAGGCATCAGCCAGGCCCACTGGGGCGTGATCCCAGCGTGATCCCCTCCTGTGTGTGGGGTGAGAAGAGAACAGACACACAGCCAGGAGGCTTCCTGAGTCTGGGATCCTCAAGCTCTTCTGCCTTTGCTGCCTCGGCAGGGTAGGCCAGGCTGACTGTTTGCCTTCCGAGCAGCCTTGGATTGTCATGAGAGAGAGGAGTAGACGCCGGCCCCTCGCACTGGCTTGCAGTACTGATGGGTTCTGGGATAGGTACAGTGAAGGTGTGTGTCCCAGTGGTGGGAGCCGGCATATGTCAGCCTTCCACTCGCCCCTCCTTGGCCACCCTGTCGCACTCGTGCCAACATCTCAGCTCGTTCAGGCACATGTGACACTTTTCAGAGTCAGGTCCTAGATGAGGCTCTGATTGAGAACCACATGCCGGCCACTGTTTATTGTGCATTGCGAGGCCCCTGGTGTAGGCGGTGGCAGCACCACCCATGGGTAGTGTGCACCCTCTGCAAAGAGCAGCCAGACTCCCACCCACCCCCTGGAAGAGTGTCCGGGCAGAGCCAAGGTGACAAGGCCAGAGGTTCACAACAGAGAGCCGTGGCCCTCACTGAAAGACTGCGTGTACAGGCGTGTTCTCTAAATCTGGCTGCACCCACCTACACTGGAACTTAGGGGATGTTTAAAGTGCAGCTTCACAGTCGAGCACCAGACACAGGGTAAGAGCTGGTGTCGGGTGGGGGAAAGGATCAACTTACAGCCTCCTGGAGTGGTAATTAGGCAACCTATGAGAGCTGCCTGAGAGTCCTAGGATGCCAGGTAGAAAGGAGCAGCTCGGGGCCGGCAGGTGATGTGGTGGTTAAGTCACTGGACTCCCACATAGCTTACCTGGTTCAAGTCCCAGAACTGGTAGTTTGCTTTATCCCTTTCCTTTCTCTTTTTCTCTATCTCCAAATTTTTTAAAAAGAAATAAAATAAAAGATACTAAACAAAATTAAATAAATTTGTAAAAAATTGAGAAGGAGCAGCTCACCTGGCAGTGGGGAGCTCAGTGTAGGGCACCAGGCCAGGACCTGTGCTGTGGCCAGAAGAAGGCACTTTTCCTCTGGCCCTTCCCTCCAGCAGAAGGGGCAGGTGCTTTTGTGTGTGATGGGGGAGTGGCTGACTTCCTCTGCCCCTTGTTCACAGGATGGCAATGTCCGCTTGTACTCCATTCTGGGCACCTCGCTGAAGGACGAGGGCAAGCTCCTAGAGGCCAAAGGCCCCGTGACAGATGTGGCCTACTCCCACGACGGCGCCTTCCTCGCCGTGTGTGACGCCAGCAAAGTGGTCACAGTGTTCAGTGTCGCCGATGGCTACTCGGTGAGTGGACCAGGGCTGCGCCTCAGCTTCCTCGAATGTGTGAGAAGCCAGTGCCTCAGGGGTTCCTAGGAGGAGCCAGAGGGTTTGTAAGGGTGGCCGGGTGTGGAGCGTGGAGCACACGCTTCATAGACAGGCCCTCATTGCGGTCGCTGAGAAGCGAGGCAGGCTGATGCTTGGTAACTCGGGTCTGAACCACCTCTCTGTTTCAATCTGCAACTAGGAGAACAATGTTTTTTACGGACACCATGCGAAGATCGTCTGCCTAGCCTGGTCACCAGACAATGAGCACTTTGCCTCCGGGGGCATGGACATGATGGTGTACGTCTGGACACTGAGCGACCCAGAAACCAGAGTCAAGATCCAAGGTGACACCCCTCCCACACACCTTAGCACAGCTTGTCCCAGAGCCCAGCTCCCCAGGGCTGAGCGGCTCTTCTGGGGCTTCTGAGGAGGTGACTTGGGAGAGCTGTTTCTCTCCAGCAAACATCTAACTGCCCCTTAGGCCTGTTCTAGACCTGCAGAGGGACTGGAGGCTCCATGTTCCTGCTGTTAAAGGCTTCACATCCCTTCCCCACCGTAGTCCCTAAATCACAACCTGTGACCTCCACCCCCCAGCCCCAGGACCTAAATCACAGCCCATCACACTCCCCCGACACACACTCGGTCTCTAAGTTGCAGTCTGGAACCAAACTCTCACTCCTCGAGACATTGTTGTCCAGGAGAAATCTGAGGGGGTCTTCAAAAATCTACGGGAAAATGGATTTAAAGTATGAGTTTATTTTGGTGCAAAATAATTTTGAAATCCATGTTTACTTTTTTTTTTTTTTTTTTTTTTTTTTAGTTTTTCTTGAGGGCACAAATATGTTTTTTTAAGTCGTGCTAGAGGGCAAAATGCTGGCCAGAGAGAGGCATAGAAGGAGAGAGAGGAAGAGAGAAAGTGAGAAATTGCCCCTTTGGGGCAGGCCACGCTACTATCCCTTCTCCATTCTCCTCTTAGGATTTTGGGTACACATGTACTGTGCTGCCAAGTCAGACCTGAACCACTCTGGACCCTGCCACTTTAACCTCTGCACCTGCTGGTCCCCACGGTTTTTTGTTTTTGTTGTTTGGTTGGTTGGTTTTACTTGGTTTGGTTTTATTTTTTGTTTTTCTAGGTTGTTGGCATAGTGCTCGTGCGCTCACCAAAGACAGAGAGGGAAAGTGAGAAATCCCTCCCCAGGGGGAGTGACCACATTGTAATCCTTCTCTTCCATTCTTTTCTCGTGATTTTGGGTACACACACACACACACACACACACACACACACACAGTGTGATTTTCAATCTAACAGGTAAGGGAATTGAACTGTAGTCGGCCATGTGGAAGTCCAGTACCTTAACCATCATGTTACTTACTGGACCCCACCCCCATACTTTCTTTTTGTCAGTTTTTTTATAATACCATATCTATGAATTTTGATGTAGACCCTTCATGTAATATAGGCCACTCACAGATGTTAATTTTTTCTACTCTTATTTTACATTTTTTTTTTTTCCAGAGAGATTTTTGCTATAGGGCATGTATACTTGCCAGAGAGATACAGAGAGACAGAAAGTGAGAAATCACCCTTTAGGGTGGTGGTGGTGGAGGGGGGAAACGGCCCTGCTTCAGTCCCTCTTTTGCTCAGGATTTTGGGCATTTATGCACACAGGCCCAGCATGAGTTTCAAGCCTCCTGATCCAGGACTTGAACTGTGGTCGGCCATCTGGGAGTCCAGTACCTTAACCTCTACACTACCTGTTGACTGCTGTAACATCGTTTTAATAGTGTATTTGATTTAACCCTCCATGACATTGCTTCCACCCATATGGCAGTGCCCTCACTCGTGGCAGTGTGAAAAGGCACCTTCTTGACTTGGGTCTCAGAAACCTTCCTCAAGAGCCTCCCGTCCCCGCTGCCTTCCAGCCGCACCCCTCCTGTGCAGTCTGGGCTCCTCATTCTTCTCTACACAGGAGCTAGCCTTTTTAGTAGAACAAATGGCACCTTTTCTATTTGAAAATAGTTCTGCATCTCTCCCCTCCCCACCCCCAGTTCACTCCCAACTTGCAAGCGGGGAGGACACCAGGAAGCCGCATCTGAGTGTTTCCTGGGCACAGGCTGGGGTCGGAGGTGTGGGACGGATTCTGTGAGCGTCCTCATCTAGAAGGATATCGTCAGTCTTAACAGGGAGAAGCAAAAAGTTCATAAATAAAACGGAGCAACAAAATAGTGCAGAGGAGCTAGTGATACAGGGAGTCGGGCCCAGTGTGTGTGTGTCTTTCATGTGGTCAGAACTGGCTCCAGAGTGGGCTTTTGTAAACGTAGTTGAGTTCTCACCCGAACAGCATCGGCGTGCTGGTGGGCAGAGCTGGAGCCCAGCCTCACAGCCGAGGCCTGCTCTGGCCTTGGGGCTCCCCAGGCAGCAGCCTATGTGCCACCAGCCGGCTGACTCCTGGCACAGGGTGTGGGGGAGCCAGGGAGCAGGCCTGAGTGCCCCGGTTCATTTGGGGTTGCAGACTTAGAGGTAGGGGGCCACTAGGACTCGAGGGAACAGTTCTGAGACTCGCCCGTCAGGACCTGCAAGCCAGGACATCCGTAAACATGCAGGCAGTGTCTCACCATCAGCATCGGGAGTGGACGATAGCGAGAGGGCAGAGGGCCTGGAGTCCAGTCACCCATGGTACAGCTCACAGAGGGAGTGTCAGCCCAGGCCTCTAGTCCCGAGTGCATCAACCTTGTTATTTATTGTCACTTCCCTCCACAAGGAGGGACAGGCTCCACAAAGAGGGACAGGCTCGTTTATTGTGTGTATGTCATTGCTTCTGTACATAAAATGGAACAGACTTTTACGCCCCTTGGTGGGGAGGGGATGTTTTTGGTTGTCAGGACCTGGAACGGGGGTAGAGGCCAGGATGCTGCTAATTATCCTGCAGTGCACAGCAAAACAGTGCCCGGCCTGGCATCACCGTGAGGCCGATGTTGCCCACCCATCATTTTAGACTCATCCTAAGAAAGGGCAAGGGGGTCTGGTTGACCGGGGTCCGGGGCCAAGTTTCTGGAGGCTCTGTATGTGATTGCGATGTAGGTGGGTCCTCATCCTGGTCTGAGGCCTAGGCACAGAGAAGTGTGTTTGCCTTACCTCAGCCCCTCTCTCCCCAGATGCACACCGGCTACACCACGTCAGCAGCCTGGCCTGGCTGGACGAGCACACGCTGGTCACGACCTCCCACGACGCCTCTGTCAAGGAGTGGACAATCACCTACTGAGGAGCCCCTCCTCCCTCGGAGGGACCGAATCAGGGACTGGAGTTTACCTGCCGCGGAACATGTCATTTCTCTAACTATTTCTGTAACGCCCCCCGCCCCACCCCGCCTCAGGAGGGAGGAGGGCCTTCAGGATTACCCTCGTCTCTCTACAGGGTGTTCGTGTCTGTACGTGTCCTTCTGAAAGCTTTAGGCAGTAACAGTTTGCACATGGGAAATAAAGCGAGCACTTAAACAACGTGTGGAGCATAACTAAAAACCCACAGCCCAACCAAACCTTGAATGCGGAACATTCCAGAGGCAACAGCCTCAAAAGCACAGAGACCCAGCCCCAGTGGCTTTTGCTGTCTGCGGAGGGTTGTGTAGGTGGGCGCGTGGCTCCACTGTCCTACCCGCAGGGCATCGCTATCGGCGAGAAGAGGGGACGGCGGCCGTGGCTCAGCAAAGCTGGAATTCTGTAGGGCAGATGACTGTCCGGTAGTGCGGGGGAGTCACCACGTGGCTGTCTCCAGACCAGATGGGGACACACAGAAACCTTGGATGTATTTCATTGTCAAATTTTGTGCTTGATTTTTTTTTTAGGAATGGAATTGTGGGATTTTTTTTTTTAACATATCTTAACTGTTGCCTGTCGGTTTACAAGCTAGCGTGTTGACGGCACCATGTCCAGGCGTTGAGAGCCCTTGTTAGCCAGACCGAGGTGTCCTGGTCACCATTTCACCAATATGCTTTGATGTACTTCTGTCTTTCTCTCCCTTCTGCCCCCAAGAGCAAAGATTAATTTAAGGGCAAACATGAAGTCACTGTAAACTAATCTGTCATCGTTTTTACCTTTTTTTTTTCAGTGCAGAAATTAAAAGTAAGTATAAAGCACCGTGATTTGGAGTTTTTTTGCGTGTGTCGGAATCACTGGTAAATGTTGGCTGAGAACAATCCCCATCCCTTGCACTTGTGAAAACACTTTGAGCGCTTTAAGAGATTAGACTGAGAAATAATTAAATATCTTTTCTCTTCATTGTGGATTACTGGCTTTGTGTGATGGGGAGCTTGGGGGTGGGGGGCAGAAGGGGCTTTGTGGGCCCTTAATGGATTCGGGCACCCTGCCAGCCTGCAGCCCTCAGAGGGAGGCACTTATGGACAGGGATTATTAGGTCCATCCTGTACAAGGAAACCCTGGAGAAGAGGTAGAAGCGGGTCCTGGTCCCAACCCCCTTGCCAAATCCCTGTGTGAACTGGGCCACAGCCCTTCCCTTTTCTGTGTCTAAATTTCATTTGTAAGCCAAAAACTTTGGCCCAGATGATACATAAGTCCCACCTGATCATCAGATTACTGACAGTCTGACCTTTATTCTCTTTTTGCTATAGGTCGCGTGCACACACCAGAGACTCCCTAAAGGGGATGGCCACACCAGTCTACTCTCCCATTCCTGTCAGCATTTGGGGCATGTAAGCACATGTGCCCAGTGTCTTTCAAGCTGCCAGTTGTTGGACTTGAACCGTGCAGTCGGCCATGTGGGATCCAACACCTTAATCACCATGCCTTTTACTGGCCTATCAAGACCTTTCTAATAGTGGTTTCTAATCAGGAATAACATGCAATTTAACACTGGGGGGGGGGGGGGAAAAAACAAAAACACCACATTGGGGGGGGGACAAAACTCAAGCATCCAGATTATTTGCAAAGGGTGCTTGTTCTTATGTACAAAGACAACATCATAAAGTCTAGAGTTGCCATCCTAATAGCATTTTCCCCTTCTGCAGGTACAGTCATTGCTTCTACATTTCACGTGTAAAGAGGAACTGCAAAAATCAGGAAAGGAAAATGAAATGTTAGTCTATAATATGTAAGCTGGGGCTGCCATAGAACAGAAAGTCTAGAAATGCACTTCATTCCTACATGTGTGGGTTTGGGACATGGTACTTTTTTCTTGAATGAAGAAACTCAATCCGTCAATAAATGGAGTTGATAAAACTCGGTAACCTTCAGGAAAGTAAATGGGATGCTTACCTTTTCCTTAAAACCAGATAAAAATAAAAGTGGGACAAAGTTTTTAATTTAAAAAATAGACTATTGTAACAGTGTCAGACAAAACCTTGGGAGAATTTAGTCACACAGACATTTCTAAGACAGAAATGACATAGGACGAGAGTGATCTATGGGCCACCCTGTGGCCTGGTGGTTAAGGCAGTTGGATCCCTCATGGCTGACCACATGGTTTAAGTGTCAGACCCAGCAGTTTGAAAAAGAAGTTGTGCGCCTACGCATGCACACTCAAGATGTCAAGAGGGCGAAATGGAGAAGGGATTGTGGTATCACCAAGCTTTGTGTGGGTGCTTTCTGTTTTCCTCTCTGGCTAGAACACATGCCTTCTGGCACGTTGGAAAAAAAAAAAAAAAAAGGTGCATTTTACATATTTTTAATATTTGTATTGACACAGAACACCACTGACTAAATCAAAAGACATGATGGTGACACAAAACGTACCAGATCAAAGGATGTGAAAGTAAGTATGTTTGACACCAGGTGTTATTCTTAACATGTTGAATATTTTCATTGGAAATTACCTGGTCGTACTTGGGTAAAGTTTCCAAATTTCTGATTAGAAAGTAAATCACGAGTTAATGCACATTGAGTGACCGTTCATAAAAATATGCGACAGGCTCAAAGGCAAGGCTGTAAGATTTAGACATCGTAGCAGGGAGCTAGGAAGCAGGGCACTCCAGCCCGCGCTGAGGCTGTATTTCCCACTCCTTCACTCAACGAAATGTGGCTTTTATTCTAAGGTTTTTGCCATAGGGCATCTGTGCTTACCAGAGAGCAAAAGTGAGAAGTCAGTCACCCACCCGGGGGATGGCCACCCCACAATCCCTTCTCCATTCTGTTAGGATTGGGGGCACACTTGCACACACATCTGGTGTGATTTTCAAGCCAACAGGTCCAGGACTCTGCGGTCAGCCATGTGGGAGCCCAGTAGATGACCCATCACACCTTTGAATGCCCCCCAAATCAGACTCTTAAAAGAACACTATATCCCAAAATCGCTTAATTCAAGGAGAAAGAGCCTCGGGATTTGGGGTGCGTACACACCCGGCGTGGTTTCAGGCCTCTGGGTCTAGGGCTTAGACCACACGATCAGCCGTGTGGGATCCAGCTCCCTTCACTAGGCTGTGGGTTGGGCCACAAGTAAACTTGAAAGAAAACTGGGCCCAGACATTGGCACAAGTGTGAAACGGAGCTCTGCAAGGGAGTTGCGCATGAGAAGGCTCCTGATTCAAATTTCGAGAGCTTCCAGCATATGCCAGGCACACACCTGCCTATGATCCATGGCAAGCTGAAGGCTAGGAGTGGGTCCCCACATCAGGACACTGTTGGGAGTCTCTGAAGAAGTAAGTAAACTTAAAAAAAAACACACTTAGAAATCGAAATTAAATGCCACATCTTTGGGGAGGAAAGATAGCTGTGGTGAGCTAATAGTTTGCAGGTGGTCCTTGGTCGTGTGTCTAAGCACAAGTCACGGTCATTGCTTTGGGAGAGGGAAAGAACGGAAAAGCACTTCTCCAAATGGTTACTGGGCGGGGACAAGCAGCCCCACGTTTAGGTTAGGTGAATCCGCCGAGTGTGACCCCGGCCTGCTAGAGCCTCAGGTGTCCTCCAGGGCCTCTTGAGACACGGAATCCTTTGAGTCGTAACCTCGCACAAAGTGCTACACCCGACACTCAGCAGTTACCACAGGCTTCAAAGAGATTTTAGTTCTGTGGAGACTGAATTGAAAACATTTGACATGTTTATTAATGTTTGAAGAAATCATTACAAACCCATTGTACGTTATAATGAACTTTTAAGAAAAATATCCAAAAAATTTAAAAATTTTACATTTTGGAAAATCTCAAATGTCCCGCCTCTCCAATCTGTGCAATACATCGTTTAGTTGAAAAATATAAAGAACATCTAGTCTCACAGAGATATGCAGTTGGAAAAGGGACAAGTATTTGAGCAAGGTTTCCCAAGAATTACGAATATTCATCTTTGATCTAAACTAAAAACCCACAAGTGAACATTTCTCAAAGGTCGATACGGTTCTAGGTATCCTAATGAACTGTACCATTATGAACGTGTCCTCTCTGTTATGGTAAACACCTAGACTCTTTTATTGAACAATTTTGTAGCATTCTCTGATTATTTGAAAACTACTTCTTCATTGAGTTATTTGGATCCTTTAACTGCTGATACATTTCTTACAGTGTCAAAAAGTCACATTTCGGGAACCAGCAGTTAGAGTAATGGCTATGTCACTGGACTCTCATGTAGTCTACCGCGGTTCGCGTCCCAGACCCAGTGGCTTAAAACTCAACACCGAGCGCGTGTGCGTGCGTGCCCAAGATTCTGAGAGGAGAATGGAGGAGAAGGGATTGTGGTGTGACCATCCCCCTTGGGTGGGTGATTTATTGCTTTCTGTCTCTCTGTCTCTCTCTGTCCATCTGGCAAGCGCACATGCCCTATAGTGAAAACCTCTCCAGAAAAAAAAAATAAAAATAAAAAAGTCACATTTCTTCAGATCACCACTGATCTCATCACAAATGTCTTTAACTGTTAGGAAGCTGTCTGGCTCAAGAAACTTAAAATCCTTTGATTTTTTAATATGAATTATTTTCTTTAACTTTATTTTTTATTTGACTGGAGAGAGAGGGAAAGTGAGAAAGCAAGTCGCCAGGTTTGGGATTCGAACCACAGTCAACCAGCGCTATCAACCGCCACCTGCTGGCCCCAAGGAACTTACAATTCTTGAGAAGTCCAGGTCCGTGGGTATGACTGTTCCTCAGGCTCTTCACATCACCTCCTGTCTTACTGCCAGCCTGAGGCCAACTTGCTTCAGTATTTTGTTCATTTTCCAGAGGAACAAAGCCTGGGAGAGGCCCCCGTGTGATCCGTAGGGCCTGAACATGCATCACGTGCACTTCCATGTAGTCACTGAACAGACCCACCTGTAAGAACCCAGGTGACTTGGTAGGTGGCCCAGGCTGAGCTGACTCTTTTCCTCTAGAAGGAGGGAAAGAAAAAAAAGCCTATGCAGACATGCCAAGTTCTAGCACACCATCCACACACTAGCTGGGCTTGCCAACCTGGAGTTGCCTTTCGGCAGATCTGGGAATGTAACTTTTCCTGATATCTCTGTTAACAGTATTCTTGAATTACAGGGTGAATTTTTAAAAATCTTTTATCAGTTGCAAGTGTTTAACTGAATGAAGACTTCTCTCCGCTCTCTAATACAAAACGGAGAAAGTTTCAACTACTGAGATTGACATGAAATTATTGGAACTGCTCTGAAACTGCAATGCCCATGATCTGCACATGATCTAAGCCTTCAGTCATACTCTGACACTTAAACTTGGGTTTTTCAAACTGCGACAATTTACATAGATTGTCTTTTTGCGTTTAGAGCCTGCTATTTTTAACTAATAAATACCCTACTTAACACTCTCATAAATTGGGCTTCTGCATATTATTTACAAAAATAATCTTACTGGAAAAAGTTTGGCAACTGCTGGATTAGATCATCTTTAAAAAGCAATAATTTCATATTTTACTACAGAATAAAAACAAACTTCAAATTTTTTTATGTTTATTTAAGGACCAGAAATAAATGTTCTACATTTTAACCTTAAATGATTTTTTTTTTTATTTTAAATTCAGGACAAGTGAGAACTCCAAAAACAAAAGTAATACTTTTTAAAAATGACTTTTGCTCCAACTCACAGCACCGAAGAGGTATTTTAGTGAGACTAATATTAATTATTCCTTATCTGAAGCGCATGATTGTCGTGCTAAGTGGAAGTAAAAGCTATTTCCATGCCTTAGAGAACTCGCGTAGCGCCAGGCCTGGATTCCCTCCCTCTTCTGGCTCTTTCCTCCACTTTGCTCCTTGATGTGGTGTAGAGAAAGGAACTCCCGGGCAAGAGGGTTAGAGCTGGAGGCTGTACTTTTCTTTCCTCTTACCAGTTAGGCCGCTCTCATCTCAGATAAATCGCCTCTCTGGTTCACCTTTCTGCATTTGTAATTCATTTCTTTATTCTATGACTTTGCTGCTTTTTGAACATTATGTCAGTGTTGTGACAGAGTCTATGGATACAGAGATTCAAAACAATAAAACTTAGGGCCCCAGGTGGTGTGGTGGTTGGGGCGCTGAACTCTCACATGGCCAACACATGGTTCAAGTCCTGGACCTGGTAGCTTTCGCTCTCTCTCTCTCTCTCTCTCTCTCTCTCTCTCTAGTCCCCCAGCCTGTAGCAAATTTTAAAACAATAATAATGATGAGTAAAATTGAATAATTCTAAAAGATCAATACAACTATTAGCCACTATCCCTTGGAAAGCAGATTAAGTGCAGACGGTGTACTATGCACTTCATACATTTTTAGGTTCACTAGGTGGAATACTGGGTACCCAGTCACATCTGAATCCCAGATAAGCAACAAATAAGTTTTCAGTACATCCCAAATATCGCACAGACATACACTAAAGAATTGTTATTGACCTGAAATTCAGATTTAACTGGACATTCTGCATGTTCTTTGCTAAGTCTGGCAGCCCTACCTGGATCGTTTTTTCAGTGTACATGCTTCACCCTTCTTTTCCCCAGCCCTGACCCTGGGGACACACAGCCTACATAGGTGAGGGACTATTAGCAATATCTACAACTGCGTGTATCACTTTCCACGTCCGTAAAATGAGAATAATAATGGCACACATCTCATAGGACTGCATTCGTGAGGTACTCCAGGTAAAGCCCTAAATCAGCGCTCGGTCCACAGTAAACATAATTCATATTAGGCATTGTCATTAGTGATGTGGAAGGCTTTTACCTCTGTGAGGAATGCATCCATGCTCATTACCACTGAGAATGCAAATACCAGGCTCATGATAGTGTACAACGAACAGTGGCCATGCCCCAAGAGGAGCCTGGCTGAAGTCCAGGGGCAATTCAGAGGAACATCTCCAGCTGGGAAATACAGGCAGGCTTCCTGAAGGAGGCGTTTCCTCAAATCTGGAAAGGACAAACAAGATTCAGGAAACGGCATTTCTGGTAAATAGCCAAGGCAGAGTTTAACAGCAAGCAGTACTCTTCTTGTGTGGAGTCATTTGTTCATTCCTTCTGTGCCGATAAACAACCATAAGTTTCATATTCCTTTTTTTTTAAATAAAAAAATTACTCATCTATTTATTTGTTGTGCTCTTCAAGCCACTGGATCTGGAACTTAATCCACAGTTGGCCATGTGGGACTCCAGCACTCCAACCACTACACCACGAGCTAGTCTGAGTCTCACTTTCCATAGTACAAAAACCTCTAATTTTTTCTATTCTTAATATTTAGTTGTAGATTTCTGAAAGTCTTCTGTTTTCTGATATGCCCCAGCTATCATGATCCTGTCTAAAATTAGGGCTAAAATAAAAAAACTGTCGGTATACTGATTAGAAGCTACTGGGAAATGGAAACAGAAGACTCTGAGAGGTATCACCACATATAACATCTTGTTGAATAACAAAAGGTAGGAGAATTAATAACAAAATATGTGCTTTTTACTTATTAAAAGTAAAAATATCAGGTCACTAAATTATCATCCTACTCTTTTTTTTTTTAAAAAAAAGAATTTTTTATTTAATTTTATTTATTTTTGTATTTCTTTTTCGTTTGATCAGAGAGGGAGCAAGCTGCTAGTCTGGGACTCTAACCGTGGTAGACCATGTGGGAGTCCATTGCCCTAACCACCATGCCACCCACCAGGCCCCATCCTACTCTTTACCTTATCACCACAAAAGGTTCTTGCTAGGTGAGTCAGAATTTATTAACTTACTATCAATCTATTATTATTTTATAATTTTATCACTAATTTACAGTAAGATTAACTTTTTTAAATTTCTTTTTAATTTGTTTGCATATTATTACATATTTATTACATATTATTCACTTATCTCTTTACAATGTATGACAATTCTTTCTCCTGCATACACAAATACCATGCATATCAGTCAAAACGAAGATATTACTGTATACATTATCATCAGCAAATAGCTTCTCACTTTTTTATCAATTACTTTTACTTTTTTTTCTTCACCTTTCTGCTTCTTCCCTCAATACTAAACTTTTTTCCACCTTTTATTAATTCACAAATGACAGTAATTAAACTAAAAATATGAACAAAGCTAAAATCTAGTGATAAGTGCACTGTAATTTTCTTCTGAAACATATTTTTCTCTCTCCATTTCCCTTTTACTAAAGAGAGGCATAAACTAACTTATTTGCAGAATGAATAAATAAATAAATCATTTTAGTCTCAATTTGGTCTGTTAATTGCACAGAGCCCTGTAAGAATTCAATTTCTGATGCAAGGCAACAGATACTATTGTATTATTGACCTTATGCAGATAATCATTCTGCCACAACTTAAAAGTGCTCACCGATATTTTCCAATTGCAGATGGGTCAGGAAGAGAGAAAAGTTCGTTTCACTTTAAAAAAAAAAAATAGCTAATTGCTGAACCTATGAACAACTCAAAAGAAAACAAAATCCCTAAATCTGGAAGACAGGGCGCAGAAGAAAATCAGTACTGTTTTAGTGAAAAGTCATAGAATTCTGTTTCACCAGTTCAGTCTCATGTAATTAATCACTCTTTTGTTGAATTTGCCTTGTTATTATGGTCTGATCTTTCCGTTTAAATCCTGGATGTTAACATTGACCATTTTTATTGTAGTTAACACAGTAGTTAGTAACTAATGGGAGCCAACCATGGCATGGTGGTTAAGGTGCCTGGATCCCACATGGCCAACTGCATGGTTCAAGTCCTGGGCCTGGTGGCTTGAGAAAATACCAGTCATGTGTACATGCATGCCCAAAAGCCCGAAAGGAAGGAGGGATGGAGGAGAGGGGATGACAGCATGATCATTCCCCACAGGGGGTGATTTCTCACTTCCCCCCTCTCCCTTGTTCTCTCTGTCTCTCTCTCCAGCAAGTGCATGTGCTCTTAAGAAAAAGTTAAAAAGAGTAGGAATAATCAGCTTGGAAAGGAAATACAGAACCGTGGGCAAAATAAACCAAACATCCTGAGCCTATAGAAATCACTCCATGCCATTGGTTTGTCTCAGAAGCTCCAGCGACCCTAAATTGAGTGTCTCCACTGAACTCAGTTGCTGCATTTTGAGATCGTATACCCTATCTGGCAGAATGACCGTCACACTTCTAATCTTTTCTTTTCTTTTTTTTTCCCCAAGGTTTTTGTCACTGGATGTATATAATGACCAGAGAGGGACAGAGAGAAGGAAAGTGAGTGATTACCCTCCACAGGGGATGGCCATGCTGCAATCCCTTCCTTTCCATTCTCCTCTCAGGATTTTGGGCACGTATGCACATCAACAATATGATTTTCAAGCCATTGGGTCTAGGACTTGAACCCCGGTCAGTCATGTGGGAGTCCAGCACCTTAGCCATCATGCCACCTGCTGGCCCCACACTCTCTAATCTTAAAGAAAAAGAAAATCAGGCCCCACAGTGCAGTGGTTGGGTGCTATGTACGGAAAGTCGAAGCCCACAGGGCTGACCGTGATTTAAATCTCAGCCCCGATAGTGTTTGAAAAACACACCGGGCACATGAAATGGAGCAATGCATGAGAAGGGATTGTAGCATGACAATATCCCACTGGTGAGGGTATCCTTTCTCTCTTTGTGTCTCTGTCTTCCTGGTGAGCACATGTGATCTCTGGCAATAAATAATTTTTTTTTTTTTGAAAAAAGGAAAGACAGAGTGGGAGAAGGATGAAAATACTCTTGTCCATCTTACTAGTATCTTAGATATTGGTGGCTATCTTTTTTTTTTCCATGGGGGAAAGCTATTCAGTCAGTTGTATCACAATCTTGATGGGGTGAGTGAGCATTATGCTCTCCATTTTCAGGAATGGAAAGGAAAATTGCTGAAAAGCTGGTTTGGGAGTGACTTGTACAACCTGGAATGATGGAGGTGCCTGGGAGACAAGGAGTCCTGGTCACAGCGAGGCATCCTTGATGAGGAGTCTTACTGCTAGTGCAATGTAGACATTGAAGAAGCTTCTCAATAGCAAAGAAGAAAGAGTTCATGACTTGCGTTAGAGGGTTTAGGGGAGCAAGAGGCCACAGGTGAACCCCTGAGGTTTCATGCAAGCAGACACAGGCCGAGCTGCCAGTGATACTGATAAGACTGCATTTCCAGGCACATCTGCAGCCTGAGACACCGTCCGGAGTCCCAAACGTGCTACCCAGGAGGGGTACGCTGGTTGATGAAAAAAGCACTGCTCATGGCCAGAAGGATGGCTAAGTCCAGCGTCTCACCTGCTGCTCACCTTGGACAACCCATGCATACACCCCGAATCTCCACGTATAAGGCAACATAACCCCTTCCCATGTACCCAGCAGGGCATGCTGAGATGCAGGGAAGCCAGATTGGGAGGAACTTTTTCTTTTTTAAGGTTATCGCCATAGAGTGTACTGGCTTATCAGAAAGAGTGAAAGTGATGGGACCAGCAGTTAGCATAATGGCTATGTCGCTGGACTCCTATATAGTCGACTGCAGTTCAAGTACTGGACCCGGTGCCTTAAAGCTCACGCCGGGCACATGTGTGTGCGTGCCCAAGATCCCAAGAGGAGAATGGAGGAGAAGGGATTGTGGCGTGGCCATCCCTCCTGGGGGCTGATTTCTCGCTTTCTGTCTCTCTCTCTCTCTGTCTGTCTGGTGAGCGCACACGCCCTATAGCAAAAATCTCTCCCAAAAAAAAAAGAAAAAAGAAAAAGGGAAAGTGAGAAATCACTCCCCCAATTCCTTCTCCTCCATTCTCCTCTCAGGATTTCAGGCACACACACACACACACACACACACACCCGGCATGAGTTTCAAGCCACAAGTTCTGGACTCAAACTGCAGCTGGCCATGTGAGAATTCCTCACCTTAACCACCATGTCACCTGCTGGCCCCAGGAGGAACTTTTACTACACAGAGTGACGGAGGCACATGTGTGAAAAATTACTCCTTTAGACATAGTGGAGAGCTTGCGCTCTGGTATATTAACAAGGTTGAACTAGAGCAACCTTCATAGAGGACCGTATCCTTGAAACAAAGACTGCAAGGGATGCTGGCAAAAACCATCAGTGTATCCCTGAGAGCAAAGCAAGCGCTCCACAGGTGGAGAGGGACACCCTGTCCCTGAAGTACCAGCAGCAGCTTGCATTCTTCTGATCCCATCACAGACTAGTCTAAATGGCACCCAGGGAGACAGTTTTTCCAAGCAGTTGGGATTAGGAAACGCTGCTGAGAGGGATCTAGAGAGAGACACAGCGGTAGCCTTGGCTTCTGAATTCCAGCTTGCCCAGACTTCGTGGTGCTTGTGACAGGTCGAGTAATGTGCCCTAGGAACTTTGCACAGTTATGCCTTCCTTAATGCCTGCCTCCCTCCCTCTCTCCTTGCCTTTCTTGCTGCTTTTCTTCCTTTTCATCACAGCATCCAGTTCCATGAATTTGAAAATGCCAATTGATAATATTGGGTCATCAGAAAGGTCACAGTGCATTTTTCTATGTTTTCCTGTGCAAAAACCCATCATGACTACCGACAACCCAGTATTTGACAATAACAAAGTCCTATCCATCAAAATGAAGTCAGCTCTCAGGTTTGGCCAAATTAAATGGCCACAAACCAGAGTTTCAGGCCTAGTAAGTAAGGTGTCTTTATCACTGTGTCAGTCACAAGCTACAAACCATCTGTGGGTTTAGCTGATATGTCCTCTAGCCGCCCTGCACGTTTCTTCACTTTTACACCAATTCTTGGGGTTTTGCTGATACAACTTGTGAAATCTTCTGTGATGGTTCTCATTGCAGTTTCCCAATCTTACCTTCACTTTATTTACTTACATATTTATTGCCCTAGGGCACAAGGGCATGTGAACTCACCAGAGAGAGACACAGAAAGACAGAGAGAAAAGGAAAGTGAGAAATCATCCCCCATGGGGGATGGCCACACTGCAATCCCTTCTTCTCCAGTATCCTCTTGGGATTTGGGGCACACATACACACACACACACACACACACACACCCCTGGGATTTTTTTCAGGCCTCTGGGTCTAGGATTTGAACCACAGAGTTGACCATGTGGGATCCAGAGCCTTAACCACCACGCCACCTACTGGCCTCAATCTTCATTTTTAACTGGAGCAAGTCTCCGCCCAGTGGCAGATTTCCCCAATCGGCAGCAGTTTGTAGCAAGCACTGGCAACACCAGCCCTGCTTAGTGGGCTTTCCCAGTCTCAGTACCAACTGTTGGATAATGTTTTTCTGGTGGGGCCTGGAGGGGGTTGCTGTCCTGTACGCTGCAGGATGTGTAGCAGCATCATGGCCTCCACACACTAGATGCCAACAGCACCCCTGCCCAGGCGTGACAACCAAAAATATCTGCAGACATTGCTAACTCCGAGGAGGATTCCTTTTTATTTCCAAGAGCTAGGTTTTATCATTGCTAGGTAGAAGGGTTTTACAACTCCATAATTCTAATAGATAAACTCTCTTTTAAAAAAAATAATTGAATATTTGGTCTCTTCACTTAATTGACTCATTCAAAATTCACTCAATCATTTATTCACTTACATATTCAACCAGGGGTAGCGAAACCCCATATTCATTCTCTTGGTGTCCTAGGCTGGGCCCAGGAATTAAACTGGCATAAGCTAGATTAACAAGAAAAGCACAACGCAAGTTTATGTGACACAGAAACCTTCCTAGGAAAATGGATCCCCAAAGAGACAAAGCCAGTTACTTATATACTGAACTGGGCAGCAGCTTGTGGAGAAGCAACTAAATTACATGGGAGGCTTAAAGGACAGTTATTTTAACAAAGTCTATACAGAATACTTTTCGTTTCAACTTCTCATCTTTGAGAATAAGGATGTTGTATCATTCACACAGATTCTTGCCTTTTCGAAAAGGTTAATTTACTTCTTCCATGAGTGAGAGAGGGTGAGAGAAAGCGACAACATTCCTAACAGAGCCCACCCATCCTCAGCCAGCGTGGATCATGGGCACGCACATAGCTGGTGTATTCAGTGAGGTCTCCAGACATGAACCCAGAACCTCCCCACATGGGTCAACCTTGCAAAGCATTGCACTTTATCAGTGTGCCACTGTATGGCTCCCTGGAGAATTTCATCTTTTGCTTTTTAAGAATCAACACAGGGGCCAGCAGTGGGTGTTGGTTATGGTGACTGGATTCTCACATGGCCCACTACAGATCCGGTGGCTTGAAAATCAGATCAGGCACATGTTCATGCTTGACCCAGATCCTAAGAGGTGACTGGAGGGGAATGGATTGTGGCGTGGTCATCTCCTAGAAGGGAGTGGTTTATCACTTTCCCTCTCGCTGTCTCCTCTCCAGTGAGTGTATGCACCATATGGCAAAAACCTAAAAAAAATGCCACAAGAAGGTGAGAGTGATCTTGTACTTGACTGATTTTCAAGTGCTTTTAACTCAGACGATAAGCCAGGGTGGCATAATTTTATCTCTTTCACATCTAATATTTATTGATCGTCTACTACTACAAACCAGGCACCTCACTTGGCTTTGGGAATACATAAAGTTTAAAGATAAGACAGACAAGGTGTCTATTTCTCTTTATTTATAAAGGAGTGGGGTAGCATTTATGCAAATGGTTCTCCCTCCTCCTCCTCCTCCTCTTCTTCTTAAGTTTTTTTTCCACAGAGTGTGTGTGCTTGCCACAGTGAGAGGGGAAGTGAGAAATCACCATCCCCCCCAGAGGGGATGCCCATGCCACAATTCCTTGTCTTCCATTCTCTTTCTGGGATTTTGGGCACACACACACACACACACACACACACACACACACACACACACATGCCTGGAGTGGTTTTCAAGCCATCAGGTCCTGGACTGAACTGCAGTCAGTCATGCGAGAGTCCAGCACCTTAACCACCAAGCCATCCGCTGGGCCCTAAGCAAGGGACTCGTCTATAGTCACATCACAGGTGTCATGGTAGAGGATGTTCAGGGAGCCATGGGAGCCCAACTTAGTGACGAAAAGCCCAGCCTGAGGTGTGTTAAGATGAGTGGGGATTGTCCATGAGCTCTTGGATGCACAGAGGAGGGTGAACAGCCAGCTGCAATACCCAGCTCCCACACCCCTGCCAGCCTCGATAGGGGAGCTTATCCTTTCTGGAGGTCTGAATTGCCTGTGGTTTCTGAAGTCCTGGCTGCAGTGCTCAGCTAAGGACAGCAGAGAGCAGCTTCAGCTCATGACTAGGGGAGGCTGAGCCAGCGTGCTCCTTGCAGAAGAGCTGCGGAAGCTGACCTGGTCCAAGAGCCCAAGCAAATCCTCCTTTCTGAGCTCAGCCAACAGAAAGCCCTGTTTCCTAGCTTTCTGCCCTTAGGGAAACCGGCTGGATCTGTTTTGAAATCATCAAAGTTGGCTGAAAAGAAGTTTCCCCATAACTGGCACTGGTCGTCAGTCTTGCTGGGCTCAGTGGGAAGGATGCTATCTCTTTTGTCTCACCTCCTTCATTAAGAAGATGGACTGGGGGGAACCAGCAGTTAGCGTAAAGGCTATGTCGCTGGACTCCCACGTAGTCGACCGCGGTTCGTGTCCCGGACCCGGTGGCTTCAAACTCACTCCGGGCGCGTGTGCGTGCATGCCCAGGATCCCGAGAGGAGAATGGAGGAGAAGGGATTGCGGCGTGACCATCCCCCCTGGGGGGTGATTTCTCGCTTTCTGTCTCTATGTCTCTCTCTGTCTGTCTGGCGAGCGCACGTGCCCTACAGTGAAAATCTCTCCAAAAAAAAAAAAGAAGATGGGCTGGCAGAAAACTGCTTTGCAATTACCTTGTTTAAAATGAGCAGAGGAAATAGTGGCTCCCTGCAGGGATAACCCAAATTCTCAGGAAGATCCTGCTTTACCAGTAAATAAACTAGCACTATTTTAGCTCATGGATGGGTTGGGAGGGGTGGACTTGATTGGCTGGCACAGTGGCCTGGCCTCTGGCCTTCTTAACTCTATCACAACTTGCCCATTCTCAGCTTCTTTCGCTTAGGCAAAAGTGGTAAATTGCAAAGATTTATTTGAAAAGGGTGCTAATCAATAGTACTAAGTTAATTTCCCATTCTCTCCTTTTCCCCACATCACCTAGCTGTTATCACAACATAAACAACTTCTTTCCCGCTTGTACCTCAGAAAGGGTGAACTAAAGGGAATGTGTTGGTCCATATATGTGAAGTGTTTAGCCAAATAGTATTTGTCAAGGATGATTTCACCACCAGGAGATGCTGTTGTTATCCTCCAAATCACACCAGACCCCACTTCCAAACTGGGTTATAAATTGGTCACTAGAGAATCAGATTGGCATGAGGTTTCTCTCTTGTTAAGGTGGGATAATAAGGGTTAGCAGGGAGGTGGTTAAGGTGCTGGAGACCGTATGGCTGACTCTGTGGTTTGAGTCCTCAACCCAATGGCTTGAAAAACATGGTGGAGGGGACCAGCAGTTAGCGTACTGGCTATGTCGCTGGACTCCCACATAGTCGACCACGGTTCGCATCCTGGACCCGGTGGCTTAAAACACGCCAGGCGTGTGTGCATACATGCCCAAGATTCTGAGAGGAGAACGTAGGAGAAGGGATTGTGGCATGGCCATCCCCCCTGAAGGATGATTTCTCGCTTTCTGTCTCTCTCTCTCTCTGGCGAGTGCATGCGCCCTATAGCAAAAAAGCTCTCCAAAAAAAAAAAAAGAAAAAGAAAAGAAAAAGAAAAGAAAAGAAAGAAAAAAAAGAAAAAACATGGTAGACACATGTGCATGCATGCCCAAAATCCCAAGGGAATGAAGGAGGAGGGACTATAGCATTCTCAGTTTTCCTCTCTGTCTCTCCAGTGAGTTCAAGTGCCCTACAGCAAAAAGAAAAAAAAAAGAAAGGAAAAAACATAAATAAATAAATAAAGGATAGGATAATAAGACCCTGAAGGGAAGATTGTCAAAGTCTCTACCCAATACAGAAAACACACTCTTACGGAAATATTAATTGTTTTTTTTTTTTTTTTTAATTTGCTACAGGGCATGGACACTTGCCAGACAGAGAGAAAGAGAAAGCACTCCCCAGAGGGGTGGCCGTGCTGAAATCCCCTCTTTTCCATTCTTGTCTTGGGATTTTGGGCATGCACATGCTCCCAGCGGAGCACACTTCAAACTGCTAGGTCAGGTACTCAAGCCATGCAGTCGGCCATGTGGGATCCAGCCACCTAAACCACTGTACCGTGGGCTGGCCCAAACAGGCCACTCTTTTCTGCTTGTTTTGTTTTTGTTTTTGTTTTAAATGAAAATTGAAACCAACTGTTTCCGTCCTTCTAACTGGAAAAAGGCACAATTTAAATTTATAACCAGACCGTATATAACATTTGAACCTATCTACTTTCTATGTGTCACATAATCCTCATGTTCAATGCGATTAAGGAGGAGGCAAGTGACATTTGACGAGTGTCTAGAATATGCAAGACTATTTTATGTTATTTACCTGGACCCTTAAAACAAACTCATGAGCAAAAATGAGATTCAGTGGGATTACGTAAACAACTCACGGTACAAGCAAACAGGTATGTGGGGGGGTTGGCCCTGCTTTAACTCTACTGAAAAGTTGTTGTTGCCATGGTAATAAAAGTCCAATTTACTTGTGTTTGTTTCATTTTATGCTCATGAACATTTATCTTCTCATTAAAAACTATAAATAAACATCCTCTTAAATACCTGCATCCACACACACAGAGACTTACAAATAGTCAAACGCATGGTCTACTATGTATAGAAAGATACACCATCATTTAGTTAATCATCCCCCTAATATCTACTTTGTTTCCTTTGTGGCCAGTGCAAATGTCTTGGAAAATTTGCATTTCTATTATGGGTGAGGTACTGTCTTACATCATTCTTATCAACTTTGGGTACTATAACTTAAAACAAACTTCTTGCTATGGCACCATGATTCAGTTTCAATTGGTGAGGCTGATCATTTTAAAAATACTTATATTTGTCTGTTTTTTCTTATATTAATTTCTTTGTCTTTGGAGTGTCAATGTGAGCTCTTGATTAATAAGGAAACTTCAGGAAGTTCATGAAAAAAGTGCATCATTATTTCTGAAATTTCCAAGTATTTTTAAAAGCAAAAAATATATATCACTGAGAAATTTATTGATAGGGGACCAGCAGTTGGCATAATGGCTATGTTGCTGGACTCCCATGTAGTTGACCATGGTTTAAGTCCGGGATCCGGTGGTTTAGACTCACGCCAGGCGCATGTGTGCGTGCCTAAGATCCCAAGAGGAGAATGGAGGAGAAGGGATTGTGGCATGGCCATCCCCCTTGGGCGGTGATTTCTCATTTTCTGCCTCTCTGTCTCTGTCTTTCTGGTAAGTGCATGTGCCCTAGAGCAAAAACCTCTCCCCCCAAAAAAGGAAAGAAATTTATTGATAGATTTGACTACATAAAGATTGAACTGGAAACCTAAATATGATTAGAAGACAAAACATAATATATTCTTTGAGATCAATTTCAGTTACTTTGTCAAGTTAAAAATTATTCCATAGACCATTTTTGTTGTTGTTATTACAGAGTTAGGTTTGTGCTTGATATTCAGATTTTCAAAACCAAACATCTCCCATTTATGATACTTACATAGATGGTAAATCTATAAAGAAAAGCATAGACATGGAGCAAAGCAAAAATTATGATAATTTAAGGGAGTCAGATCCGTATGGAAAATTACACAGTGAGTACTGGTCCCAACAGCCCAAAAGACATTCTAGATACAGGAATGCTTGTGCCCAAAAATCTCAAAAGGATAGAGAAATAAAGGAGAAGGAATTACTGCACTCCACTGGGGTGTGCTTTCTCCGTCTCTCTTCTTCTGTCTCTTTCATTCTCTCTGGGGACTATATATGTCTTCTGCCAACTAAAATTAAATAAATAAAAAACAACCCCTCCTCCATCTTAAAGAAAAACTCTCTCAAATCCGTGATAGCTGTTGCTTCTAGGGGGAAGGAAGGAGATGCA
This sequence comes from Tupaia belangeri chinensis, assembly GCF_000334495.1. Classification (NCBI taxonomy): domain Eukaryota; kingdom Metazoa; phylum Chordata; class Mammalia; order Scandentia; family Tupaiidae; genus Tupaia; species Tupaia belangeri. The sequence goes on from NW_006201352.1 coordinate 268,052, forward strand.
ATTCGGAAAAGTACATGGGAGATTCTGAAGTATTACAATATTCTATTATTTAATTTGAGTAATGGCAATATTAATTATCCATTGTGAATAACATTGCCAGAACTTTAGAGGCTGAAGCAATAGACATTTATTATTTCGCAGATTGTGTTGGTCAGAAGTCTGGTCACAGCGACTCTGGGACCTCTGCAAGGCTGTAACCGAGGTCTTGGGTGGGGCTACGGTTTCCTCTGAGGCTCAGCTCTGCCTCCAAGATCATGTGGTTATCGGCAGCATTCAGTTTCCTGCAGGCAACTGGACTGAAAGCTCAGTTTCTTCCTGGCTTGCTGCCAGCTGCCCCTGAGTCCCTGACACGTGGCTGGTACAACAGGGCAGCTTACTTCTTTACCTCAGCGAGGGAGAGTGTCCAGCAGGATAGGTGTTACAAGCTGTGTAACATAATCACGTACATGCAGCCATGCGCATCCTCTCACCTCTACAATGCTCTGTATAGAGAAGCAGGTGGCAGATTCCCCCCATACTCAGACGCAGGGAGCCCCAGGAGCAGCTGAGTTCCAGAGCATGAATGTCTCCTTGAGAGTCTTTACTCCTGGGTAGTTACACACATATTCATTCAATTTTGTCATGCACTTTATAGATATTTCTAAACCTATGTTAAGTTTCGCAATTTAAATATTTTAAAACTGTGATAATATTTTTAGAAATCAATTAGTTTACATTTGTATTCAGATAAGCAAAAAGCATTTCAATGCTATGGGCAGCTGACTCAGAAATAAAATCTGGGACCAACCAGGTAGCATGATGGCTAAGGTGACCAGATCCCACATGGCCAATTGCATAGTTTGAGTCTCAGACCCAGTGGCTTGAAAAACACACTTGGAACATCTGCATGCACGCCCAAAAGCCCAAGAGGAGAGTGGACGAGAAGGGATTGTTGTGTGGTCGTCTCCCCTCAGGGGGAGGGTGCTTCTCACTTCTCTCTCTCTCTGGTGTGTCCATGTGCCCTATGGCAAAATTTAAAAAATAAATATAATAATAGAAATAAAATCTGGAACTGATGTAAATGCCCAAGATGACCAGTTCTTCTCTTCTGAGATGTTGGAAGTTTCTGCAAACTTAGAAGTCACTCTGCGTATCACATTTGGGAATTTTTGAATTGTTTAGAAATTACTCTCATACATAATTTTGATTTGAATAAAGGAATTAATTATTATGACTTATAACTAGAATCAATACTTTTACATTTATCATGGGCAAAGACCGTATCTCCAAAAGTTTCATCTCCTTTAACCTCTGAATGAAATTTAATATTTTTATTCATTCAAATGCCTCGCCTTTCTTGCCAAATTAATTCCTAGGTCTTTCGTTTTTGTTCCATTGTGAACAGGTTTTTTTATTTTTAAACATGATTTCCATGGACCGTTGCTATTAATCAGAAACATGACTGATTTTTGGATATGCACCAAGTCTCCTGGCACTTTGCTAACTGCCATTAATTCTCAGAATTTATATTTTTATTTCCTTAGGTTTTCTAGGTATACAATCTGAAAATCAAGCTAGTTTTTGTTTCCTCCTTCCCCTTGGCCTTCACTCTGAATCCTGCGTCGTGGAAGTAAAGTTCCTCAAACAGCTTTTACCGACAGCCATAGGACTCAGACGGTCGGCATCTACCTCAGGCAAGTTACTTAACTTCTCTGTGCCTCAGTTTCCTCTTTCACAGCCTGGGGCCATACATTGATCGATTCTTTCTTGTAGGGTTATCGTGAAGATTAAGTAATACCCAGTTTAGCACAGTGTTTGTCTCAAAAGCTCAGTGAATGTTAGATCAAACAACGATTCTATCTACTAAGAACGGAGGATAACATGCGCCCATGTTGTTAACACCATGCCATGACTGGGGACAGACGTCAGGTGGCACTGACATTTACTGAGCCCCTCCCCTCCCAGGGTCCAGCCTGGGAGCTCTCCAAGCAGCATCTTGTGGAACTGACAGCCAGCAAGGTAAAATGGCAGTCCCAGAACTCCATAGCTAACTTGAAGGGAGGTGGGACTCAAATCTAGGTTTCCATAATCAAGAGTGTGTGCTGGCCTCCCCTGGTGTGTATCCCAGAGGGAGAGCTGAGCATTCATTCGATCCAGAGGTTCTTAGCCCTGGTGCATACTGGGAACAGGAAGGGTCTCCAACAATCTCTACCCACCTCAGGCTGAATGAACTGGACTCTTTGAGGGTAGGCCTGATATCAGTATCTTGTCACAGCTCCCTGGATGGTTGTAATGGCCAGGGTTGAGGACCACTGATGGCTCCAGCCCAGCATGGATAACAGTGGCATTTCATGGAAGCCTGGCCCCAAATTCTAGACGAACTCAAGCATATCCTCCTCTTCTTCATAATAAATCTACTGCTGCCTATGATGGTTAATTTTATATGTCAACATGGCTGGGCCAAAGAGTTCAGATGTGCGGTCAAATATTGGTCTAGGGCCAGCAGGTGGCATGGTGGTTATGGCACTCTGTGTCTTTAAAAACATGCCAGGCATGTGTGTATGCATGCCCAAATCTGGAGAGGACAGTGGAAAAGAAGGGATTGCAACCTGGGCATCCCCCCCACCCCCAGGGCTAATTTCTCACTTTCTCTTTCTCTCTGTCTCTCTCTGTCTGTCTCTGGCAAGCACACATGCCCTATAGCAAAAACTAATACCATAATTACAATATTCTGGATGTTTCTGTGAAGACGTTTTCTGTTTGTTTGTTTGTGTTTATTGGAGAAAATTAGTATTTAAATCTGTGGACTGTGGGGCCAGCAGGTGGTGTAGTTGGAGCACTAGACTCTCACATGGCTAACCAGGGTTTAAGTCCTGGATCTGGCAGCTTTCATTCTTACTTTCTCTCTCTCTCTCTCTCTCAGGTGAGTGTGTGTGCCCTATAGCAAATAAATAATAAGGATAAATAAAATTAGATAATTCTTTAAAAGAATTAATCTATGGACTTTCAGTAAAACAGATTACCCTCCATAATGTGGGTGGGCCTTACCCAATAAGCTAACGGCCCAAAAAGAACAAAGACTGACCCGCCCCAAGAAGAGGGAATGTTACCAGCTAAGGGACTTTAGACCTGGTTGCAACTCTTCCCTAGGACCCCACAATCCCCAGCCTCCACAGCTGTGTGACCCAGTGCTCTAACATCAGCACCTCCCTCTGTCCATGCACATGCATGGACATCCTATTGGCTCAGTTTCTCTGGAGTACCCTGCCTAATCCACTGCCATAATGAAAATTGGCCTCTTATTCAACACAATCATATAGAAAACACCCCACTCCCATTCTTCTTTTGAAAATCACGAGTAGACTATAAGGATTTTAAGCAAGGAAGAGGGTAACATTACAGATCACCTGGTCCAGTTGACACAGAGGCACAGAGGCACAGAGGTAGGGGGAAAAATATAAAACAGGAGAACTTTGGCAGTGTCTGAAGACATTTTTGGTTGTCACAACTGAGTAGAGTGCTACTGGCGTTTGGTAGGCAGAGGCCAGGGCATCTATGGAATACCCCGCAATGCACAGGGCAGTTCCTGCAACAGGCCCGTCCAGTGTAAAACCATAGCACCAAGAGCAAGGAACTCCGGTTCAAGGTGAAGACACTGAGTCATTACGGAAATTAACTTCTCACCCTATGGAAGGAGAGGGCTGCACCCAAATCAGGAGAGAGCCCTGAAGATCCAATGGGAACCTGTTCGACAGAGTGGAAGAACAGGCTGGGGAAATATCAGTAAAAAGACCAGAGACCACCAGGACGTTCTTCAGAGACCAGCTCTACCTTGGAGGTAGGAGGGAGTTCAGCCAATGGGACATTCATGGAAGCAGATGTGTGGCTTGAATCATGTCCTGAAGTGGCTGTAAACTCAGGTGCTCTGCCAGTGAAGAGTTCCAGAGCCCCAAGGGGGTGAGTGGCCCTCTGTGCTTTGCTGTTACTGCTGTTGTTTCAAATATCAGAAGTTTCCAGAGGGGCCATATGAGAAACTAGGATCCCAGGCTGACTCTCTCTCTGCTAAGCATGATCTGAATATACTGATTTTAAGATGCATATGACTTCACATTCCCCCCCCCCACATTTTATTGATTCACAAAATACCTTAAACTAAAAAATGTTTGAGAGGATTTTGCTATAGTAGGGTGCATGTGCTTGCCAGAGAGACAGAGGGAGACAGAGAGACAGAAAGCGAGAAAGATGGACAAAGATGGACAAAGCTAGAATCTAGTTACAAGTGCACTGTAATTTTCTTCTGAAACATTTTTAATTCATTAATTAATTTACATTCATTTCCTGAGAAATGTCACAACATATAAAATGTGATTTCCCACTCAAAATAAACTGTATAATGGCTTAATCATACAGGTTATCATGATTAATTTTCCATTTCTCGTTTCACATACACACATATATATATATATAACCCCTATTTCTCACCATCTGTCATTTCCCACTCTCCTCCCACTCTATCTTAGGTGTCTACAGTTGCTTTCCATTCCTTCCCCCCCCCACATTTTATTGATTCACAAAATTTCTTAAATAATCTAACAACTTTCAATAGCAAGCTTAGCTGATATGTACATATCAGTGAGTACATGTCTGACTTTAGGCATGAAACTCTGAGTAGAATGAATATACTATAATGTAGCACCTAGTTGATGCTGTAAATCTTACTATGGTCATTAAATAGGTATTTTAAATACATTTTTTAATTTCAAGAAAAGCAGTTTTAGCTTTAATAAATCACAGAAATACTAAAGAACTTTACTTAAAACTTAAAGCCAGGAAACAGGTTAGAATTCTGTTCAAAGAGTAGGTATATGAACCTACCGGCAGCTCAAGACAGGACAAAAATTCTTAAAACTGGAAAACAAAGCTTAGAAGAAAATCAGCAATGTTTTAGTCAAAAGTCATAAAATTCTATTTCACCAGTTCAGTCTCATGTACTTTGTCTTCTGTTGTGGTTCGACCTACTCTATTAAATTCTGGGATATAGTATTTGACTCCAGACTTGTCCCTATGATTAAGTTGGCCATTTTCTTGGTTCTTGAACTCTCATTTCTGTGTGTCTGTACTTAATTTTTCTAGTATAGCACTCCCTTCAGAACTTCGTGGAGAGCTGGTCTCGTGTTGATAAATTCTTTCTGGTTTTGTGTATCTAAGAATGTTCTTGTCTTTTATTCCCATATGAAGGATAATCTTGCTGGGTACAGTATTCTTGGTTGAAATTGCTTTACCCTCAACAATTTGAATATATTTTCCCATTCTTTCCTTGCTTGCATGGTTTCTGATGAGAAGTCCACTGTTAGCCTGATGGGATATCCTTTGTAGGTAACTTGCCGTTTCTCTCTTGCCGATCTTAGTATCTTGTCTTTGTCTGTGGTTTTGGTCAATCTGGCTATAATATGTCTTGGAGAAGATCTTCTTGGGTTGATTCTATTTGGGGTCTTTGTATTTCTTGGACTGGATCTTTGAGTGCCTCTCTAGGTTTGGAAAGTTTTCTTACAGGATTTCATGGAATAGATTATCAATGCCCTTATGAGTCTCTTCACCTTCTGGGATACCAATTATCCAGATGTTTGGATGTTTGATGGTATCTAGTATTTCTCATATATTATTCTCATTTTGGGGGGCCATTTTCTCAGTCTTCATGGTGGATTTTTCTAGGCCACTGATTCTATCTTTTACATCTGAGATTTGATTTTCTGTATGATCTAGTCTGCTTTTAATACTATAAAGGGAGATTTTGAGTTCTTATATTATAGCCTTCATCTCTAACAGGTTTATTTGATTCTTT
>NW_006201352.1:281460-306004 GCF_000334495.1 Tupaia belangeri chinensis
ACACTGTATATTGGCTCAATCAAGCACATCAACATACATGTTATCGTCAACAAATAATTTTCCATTTCTTTTTTTCCTGGATGTTTTGCTTTTATTTCCCCATCATTGATTCCCTATTTCTCACCATCTGTCATTTCCCACTCTCCTCCCACTCTATCTTAGGTGTCTACAGTTGCTTTCCATTCCTTCCCCCCCCCACATTTTATTGATTCACAAAATTTCTTAAATAATCTAACAACTTTCAATAGCAAGCTTAGCTGATATGTACATATCAGTGAGTACATGTCTGACTTTAGGCATGAAACTCTGAGTAGAATGAATATACTATAATGTAGCACCTAGTTGATGCTGTAAATCTTACTATGGTCATTAAATAGGTATTTTAAATACATTTTTTAATTTCAAGAAAAGCAGTTTTAGCTTTAATAAATCACAGAAATACTAAAGAACTTTACTTAAAACTTAAAGCCAGGAAACAGGTTAGAATTCTGTTCAAAGAGTAGGTATATGAACCTACCGGCAGCTCAAGACAGGACAAAAATTCTTAAAACTGGAAAACAAAGCTTAGAAGAAAATCAGCAATGTTTTAGTCAAAAGTCATAAAATTCTATTTCACCAGTTCAGTCTCATGTACTTTGTCTTCTGTTGTGGTTCGACCTACTCTATTAAATTCTGGGATATAGTATTTGACTCCAGACTTGTCCCTATGATTAAGTTGGCCATTTTCTTGGTTCTTGAACTCTCATTTCTGTGTGTCTGTACTTAATTTTTCTAGTATAGCACTCCCTTCAGAACTTCGTGGAGAGCTGGTCTCGTGTTGATAAATTCTTTCTGGTTTTGTGTATCTAAGAATGTTCTTGTCTTTTATTCCCATATGAAGGATAATCTTGCTGGGTACAGTATTCTTGGTTGAAATTGCTTTACCCTCAACAATTTGAATATATTTTCCCATTCTTTCCTTGCTTGCATGGTTTCTGATGAGAAGTCCACTGTTAGCCTGATGGGATATCCTTTGTAGGTAACTTGCCGTTTCTCTCTTGCCGATCTTAGTATCTTGTCTTTGTCTGTGGTTTTGGTCAATCTGGCTATAATATGTCTTGGAGAAGATCTTCTTGGGTTGATTCTATTTGGGGTCTTTGTATTTCTTGGACTGGATCTTTGAGTGCCTCTCTAGGTTTGGAAAGTTTTCTTACAGGATTTCATGGAATAGATTATCAATGCCCTTATGAGTCTCTTCACCTTCTGGGATACCAATTATCCAGATGTTTGGATGTTTGATGGTATCTAGTATTTCTCATATATTATTCTCATTTTGGGGGGCCATTTTCTCAGTCTTCATGGTGGATTTTTCTAGGCCACTGATTCTATCTTTTACATCTGAGATTTGATTTTCTGTATGATCTAGTCTGCTTTTAATACTATAAAGGGAGATTTTGAGTTCTTATATTATAGCCTTCATCTCTAACAGGTTTATTTGATTCTTTTTAACATGCGTAATTCCTCTTTTAGATCTTGCAAGAATTTCCTCACCTCCTGGAACTCGGCAGCTCATTTCTCCTGCCTCTTCTGCAGTTCATTGTTTCTCTTCTCTTCCATCTCTGTTAGCTTTGTCACTATGAATATTCTAAATGCTTTATCTGACATTTCCATGAGTTTCACTGTACTGAGGATAGAGAGGAGTTATTCTTTTCCCTTGGAGGAGAGGTATTTTCTTGCTTTCCCATATTTCTTGTGATCCTGTGGTGATTTCTAGTCATCTGATAGATGGTGTGTTTCTTCCTAGTTCTTTTTTTTTTTCTTTTGGAGAGGTTTTTACTATAGAGCGCGTGCACTCGCCAGACAGACAGAGAGAGACATAGAGACAGAAAGCGAGAAATCACCCCCCAGGGGGGATGGTCACGCCGCAAACTCTTCTCCTCCATTCTCCTCTCGGGATCTTGGGCACACACGCACATGCGCCTGGCGTGAGCTTTAAGCCACCGGGTCTGGGACGCGAACCGCGGTCGACTACATGGGAGTCCAGCGACATAGCCATTATGCTAACTGCTGGTTCCCTCTTCCTAGTTCTTGAAGTGCAATCTGAGTGTTCAGAGGCGAGCAGGAGGAGGTAATCTGCAATTTTTCTTCTGTTCCATTTTCACTCTTTGTGCATCAGATTCAAGGTGAAGAGAGGAATATTCTGACCCTAATCGTATTTAGATGATTGGAAACTGTTCACTTGGACCTGCCTAGACATTTAGTGTGTCTGGAATTGGTGTACATCTAGGCAGTAGCAGGCATTTGTGATGTTCTTAACACATTTCTTAGTGTTCCTTCAGTCAGGATTTATTAAAACCATTCATGAATAACAGGAAAACATAAATTATGTGACACACAAGTAAATGGCATTCTAATTTCTTCATCTGAAAACAGGGAGATGAAAATAATTAAGGTCGTTATGCAAACCTACTGGGATGACATCTTAACATGATTGAAAGTGGCTGTATTCTTTGAAAACTGGTATTCTCTCTTGCTTGTCTGACATTGGGATGTTTTAGAATGATGTTAAAAACAGAGAAAAGCAGAAAGGTATAGCTGCATCAAGATGATTGCACCCTAACTTCAGGAAAGTAAACACGTATTTGGCTAAGGCGCAGAAGCCAGTTGGGAAACATGTGGTTTGAAGGGCATGTGGATTTCTAGTTCAGCCTTTAAATTTATGACTAATTCCATATAAGACAAGTGCCATTTGGTTGCATTAAATCAAACTGGCGAGCCCTCTGGATATTCTGGGAGAAAAGCTAGAAAGGTGAGCGTGAAGGCTGCTTCGCCCAGCTGTACTAGTGGACTTGGGTCAATTGTGGGCATTGCATACTAAGACAGACACAGATCTTATAGGGAACAGCTGGTTGAGGGTCTTTAAGACCTCTTTTATCTCCATTAATTTCTTTATTTATCCCCTCCACAAATAGTTATTAGTGTTATACTAGTTTCCTGTGGCTGCTGTGATTAAGTTATTATTATCGTGGTGGTTTAAACAACACAATATATAATCTTACAGTTCCAAAATGCTTCTCACTGGGCTAAAATCAATGTGTCAGTAGGGGTTATGCGCCTTCTCTGGGATCTCTGATAGGATCTGTTTCCTTGTCTTTAGACATCTCCAGGTCACCTGTATTCCTTAGCCCATGACCTGTAGGCCTTTTCCCCTCCATCTCCAAAATCAGCAAATGGGTCATGCCATCAGATCATCTCTCTTTTGTCTCCCTCTCCCACTTGTAAGGACCCTTGTGACTATATTGGGCTCACCCCAAAATACAGCATAATCTCCCTATATGAAGTTCAGCAGATTAGCAACGTTAATTTCTTCTGATGCCTTAATTCCCCTTTGCCTGGTAAGGTGTCACATTGACAGGACATTCAGATGTGGAGCTTGCACTGAGTGAGATGAGCTCAGGAGAGACCTCTGCACAAAGCCAACTACTTGGCAGGTATTCAAAAATCCAGACCTGCTTATTTTTGAAGGCCAAGACGTCACAAGGTCCTTGCGACCACAGACAACCCAGTTCAGCTGCCTTTGTTTCTTTATTTCTTCTCTATGAAAACAGAAGGAAAAACCGGTAATACCCAATTCACAAAATCTCCCATGTGAATTTCAGTCTTTGCAATTCCTTTTTATTTTAAGAGAGATTTTTGATATAGGGCATATGTGTTCACCAGAGAGACAGAGAAAAATAGAGAGAGAAAGTGAGAAATCACCTCCTGGGGGAATGGCCATGTCACAGTTGCTTCTCCTCCATTCTCCACTTGGGATTTTGAGCATGCATACACACACCCTTGACATGAATTTTAAGCTGCTGAGTCTGGGACTCGAACTGCAGTGGACTACATGGGAGTCCAGTGACATAACCATTATGCCATCTGCTATCCACTTTGCAATTATTTTTTAACAAGCCAAATTATTTTTGTACTGAACTCTTAAAATATAAACATAGGTCTTTACATGAAAAAAAATTCTTCAAGAGGTTTTTGCTATAGAGCGCGTGCACTAGCCAGAAAGACAGAGAAAGACAGAGAGACAGAAATTGAGAAATTGCCCCCCAGGGGGGAATAGCCACACCACAGTCACTTCTCCATTCTCCTCTCGGGATCTTGGGCACGCACACACATGCACCCGGCATGAGTTTAAGCCACCAGGTCCAGGATTTAAACTGCAGTCGACTACATGGGAGTTCAGCGACATAGCTATTACGCCAACTGCTGGTCTCTACATGAAAATTTAATAATTAGAATTGGAAGAAAATTGCACTAGATAAAAGAGACCAGCTGAATTCAGACCCTATGTAGAATAAAAGGAGTTAAGACTCTAATATATTTCTTTGTCTCCACTTTCCTGCCTCATTCTACCACCAAAATCAAGGCAGGGGAAAGGACTGGTTTTTTAGTAGATACAAATATGGAGGCCAACAGTTCAGTAGGAAACACTTCTAACTTGATCCTACAAGTTGAACCATGATTTTCTGATGCCCTTGCAAACTTCTCCCTTAAGTAATAGACAATCTCCTATTTTGTACATGGGCACTTATATTTCAAAAGAGGAAGAAAGGAGTGATCATGAAGCATTATGGGGAAGAGTGGTAGTAGGACAGCCAGACGCATCCCTATTAAAAGGTGGCTGGGAAAGGAATGTAGGCTATGAACCACACGGGGTTAATGGATATTGGCCCCTGCATGTCCTTCCCAAGGTTTCAGAGTGGACAATTTGCAAGGAAAAAGTCAGGGTATCATTTCCCGGCTGATAACCTCCATTCCATTCTCAACACTACTCTAATTTCTAGGGTGAATGTGTTCTGCTAATAATTTTAAAACAGTGCATTGCAGCAGGCCCTTGATCAACTTGGGTGCCTCACCTGGCTGTTTGTCTCTCCTTCCTCTGCCCACTGTCACTGTTCTTATTATGATTGTGCTTAACCTCATAAACAGCTGTTTTGAAAACATAGGGTAAAAACGCTTGATTCCCATGAGAATGGCTGGTACTGACCGACCTGAAAGGTTCCCCTAAGGGAATAGCTCTGCTATCCTTTAATCATTTCTATAGCCCTGAGTCATTGAGCTTTTATGGGGCACTTTCTATGAGGTGGACTTAGTGCTGGCTGCTGGGATACAGCACTGAAGAAGACAGACGCATGAGCCTTGCTCATGCTGAGCTTACATTATCCTGGGAAAGTCAACAGACAGAGTGATCACAAAACGACAAGTGCCAGGATACGCACGAAGGAGTTGACTGGAGAATAAAAGGAAGGCACAGCAGAAATGCAGACCATCCTCCATGTGCAATGGGAAGCTGTGGAGTGGATAATGTGAGGAGTGGTACCTTGTGAGAGAAGAGAAGGAGCTGAGATCTAGTTTGGACCTGGAATCAATCCGAGTTGCTGGTGGACTGATGACATTAAAAAGGAAGTAGAAGAAATCAAGGGATGTCAAAGTTTTGAGCCAAACAGGGAAACTGATAGAACTATACTGAGATGCTGGGGCAATTATGGGACTGGGGATGGGGGAGACTCAAGTCTGTGAGTCATCAGGTACACAGTCAAATACACAGATCTGGAGTTTGAGAAGCTATCTGGACTAGACTAGACATTTTTGTCTAGTTCTTGTCCCTTATGAATGTAAAGAGCTCCTGATCCTTCCTTCTGACTGGTATGGAGTGTGCGGGGGATACCAATTGACCAACCAAAACTTGCATTCAACATAGCTAAGGCTGTATTAATTTACATCGGAAAAGATACATCAGATGGCAACTGCAGTTGAGCTAATACTTAATTAAGTTTCTAAAACTCCAGGTCTTCTGCTAAGATCCATACAAGTTTTGTAGGGTTAGACTGTTGAATTAAATGGAACATGACAGGGACAACCATCCCTGGATGCTTCAAGACCCTGAGGATGACACTAGCTTCTACTCTTCCCGTGGGATACAATATCATTTCTCATTCATTATCTAGGTAGGAGGTGAAGGTTCTAGAACTTCAGATGGCTGGTCCCTCTACACTAACTTTTATTCTGCAGGTTTTTCCAGTGGCTAAGTGTGTCCTTCCTAAATGTGTTCAGACACCAGAGAAATGACCACAGTGGGACTCAGGGCACCCACCATGAGACATATTTCAGCCAGAACTGTGTGATATTTACTACCCGACTCTTTTTTTTTTTTTTTTTGGAGAGATTTTCACTGTAGGGCGTGTGCGCTCGCCAGACAGACAGAGAGAGACATAGAGACAGAAAGCGAGAAATCACCCCCCAGGGGGGATGGTCACGCTGCAATCCCTTCTCCTCCATTCTCCTCTCGGGATCTTGGGCACGCACGCACACGCGCCCGGCGTGAGTTTCACTACCCGACTCTCACACAACCTATGATAACAAGGAGGCTGATGGGTTGGGAGAGATGATACTTTGCCTTCTGGGAAGCCAGAATCAACTCAGACCCTGTATCTAACAGGCATTGAAGTATCTGATTGTTATTCTCCCATGGTGCATGGTTACCTGCATGAATAGCCACAAGGTCTTCAATGAGGGAGTCACTACTGCATCTACTGCTGATCCACTTTGAGGCCAGGAGGCTGTATCAGATAGTCATTGGTGAGTCTAGGGGTGGAAGTTCCCTGACCCTATTGGCTGGGGGCAGGCCTATGTGGAATTGAGCACAGGTGAGATTTTTATCAGCAACACCCACAGCAGGTAGGAAATACATACTAGCTAACAAAGGAGCTGTAGGTGGGATATCACAGCCCTCACCACAGCCATCTGTCGAAAAAGGGGTAGAGGGGAGGCTAGAAGATTAATGAAAATTTTTAAAAAGGCTTGAAAAATACCTGTGGAGGGTAAGACTACAAGCAGCAGAGCCATCCACCTGAGCATGGCAACAATGTGCTGTGATGGCATCTCCATTAGGGTTTTCTAGAAAAACAGAACCGATAGGAGAGATAGACACGTATATGAAGAGATGTAAAATAGGGAATTGGTATATGTGATTGTGTGATTAATAGGCTGACACTTCCTAAGTTCAAAGGCCTGAGAATTCAGAAGACCCAATGGTGAAGTTCCCATCTATTATGGTTTTATTGTGCCCCCCAAATTTCATGCAATTGTTGGGAAGTGAGGCCTAAGGCCTAACAGCAGATATTTGTGCAATGAGGGCATAGTTCTCATGAATGGATTAATGCCATTATCGCAGGAGTGCATTCCGTATAAAAAGATGAGTTCAGCCTCATTTTACCCTTGGGTCACAGGATGAAACAGGAAGAATGCCCTTGACAGATGCTGCCCTCTTAGTCTGGACTTCCAGAACTATGAAAAATAAATTTCTCTTCATTATAAATTACCCATTCTTCAGTATTCTATGATAGCAACACAAAATACACTGAAACACCATCCAAAGGCCAGCAGGTGCCTAACCCAGGAAGCGCTGATCAAAACCGTTGTTTCAGTTAGAGTCTAAAGCCAGAAAACAAAACAAACAATGTTCAGCTCAAAGTCAGGCAAGAGAAATTCTTTTACTCGAAGGTGAGTCAGCCCTTTCCTTCTGGCAAGGCTGTAGCTGATAGATGAGGCCCAACCATATTGTGGAGGGCAATTTGCTTTACTCAGTCTCCTGATTCAAATGTTAACCTTGTTAAAAGAAAAATTAGCCAATTTAATAGAGTAGAGTTTTGTTGAGCAAATGTTAACAACATTTAAATCAAGCAGTTGTCCCCGTACTTCTGGACTACTCTGGCTAGCCTCATGGCCAACTCAGTAATTAAGTCAGTGGAACGGAAAAGTGGCGTGTGCAGTAAAAGGGAAAGTGTCTTACAAAAAAATGCAAGTGAGGGAGTGAGGTAGAGAAATCACTTATTACATTCTGAAGTTTGTCTGTATTCACATCATTTACAAGGCAGGATGTCTGTGATTGACTGAAGCCTAGATGCTGTGGTTGGCTATAACCTAGCAACCAGCTCAGAAAAACAGCCTAACATGTATGATTTTGGCTTACCTACAGAAATACAAGTGTGGGAGTACAGTGGCTGTTTAATGCCAAAATAGTTTAAGAATCTCATCTCAAAACACCCTCACAGAAAGAGACACACAATAATATTTGACCAAATATCTGGGCACCTTGCAGCCCAGTAACCATTATAGGAACCTGCAGTTAGCGTAATGGCTATGTCACTGAACTCCCACGTAGTCGACCACAGTTCGAGTCCCAGACCTGGTGGCTTAAACTCACGCCGGGCACATGTGCATGCGTGCCCAAGATCCCGAGAGGAGAATGGAGAAGAAGGGATTGCGGCGTGGCCATCCCCCCCAGGGGGTGATTTCTCGCTTTCTATCTCTCTGTCTCTGTCTGTCTGGCAAGCACACGTGCCCTATAGCAAAAACCTCTCCAAAAAAATAAATAAATAAAATAAATAACCATTATAGAATCCATTTTCCATGTTGGTCTCTACAAGGCAGAAAAGAAAATGAAGAGTTACGGCCACACAAGCTTAGTGTTCTGCCAGAAAACTGTGAAAAGAAAAGGAGCGGAAGAGTTTACAGTGTCACTATGAATAGTAAGACTTAGATGAGAAGAACAGTGAGGGCTGGTGGACTTGGGAGAAGGAAATGACCAATGACTCATAATAGTCATAGATGGGGAAAGTGCAGAGTGTTCTAGCATTGCCATGACAAACTATCACAAGTCAGATAGTATAAAACAAGAGAAATCTATTCTCAAACAGTTCTGGAGCCTGGAAGTCCAAAATTCAGGTGTTGACAGAGTCATACACTCTTTGAGTGGAGACTCTAGGAAAAATACTTACTGGTTTCTACCAGCTTCAAATGCTGCCCCAATGACCTTATCTTTACTTGATTATTTCTGTGAAGACCTTATTTCCAAATAAGGTCATAGGCATGGTTACTGGACTTCAGCATATCTTTGGGAAGGGGGACACATAATTCAACCTATAACAACCATAAATTCTTAATTTTATAGCTTACCATATTGCCAGGAAAAGGAAATAAGATGATGTGTGAAAAGACTCTTATTTTTAAAAAAGCATAGCAAATTATTGTTTTCCGCACCGGATTGGTCACTATTGATAGTCTGTTGCTTGTCTTGGGGTGGCAGTTAATTTATGCAGATGTTATGAGGCTGATTCAAGGTTGAGTTGCTTTAAACTGGAAGATTCTAAGATGTCAGCATTTCTGTTTAAAATAGTTTCAATGACAAATGATTATAGAAACCACAACTCAAGAGTCTTCTGAGCCATAAATTAAACACCATTTTTAGAGCCAGCAACATGGAATGTGTTAATTATCACTGAAATGCAAAACATGCTAAGGCATTGACAGTAAGCTTTCTTCATTCAGTCCTTCTCACTTGGACTTTGTGATATTCCTGCCCAGATACTGAGTTGACTTTGTCTTTTTCTATAAGACTCCCACAGAAGGTAGGTGTATTTTTCCCATTCTTCTTATTATGGTAAAAAGACAACACTAAATTTATCATCTTAACCATTTTTATGTGTATGGTTCCATAGTATTGAGTATATTTTTGTGTGCAAAAAAAGTTTTCATCTTACAAAACTGATGCTCTATAACCACTCTAATTTCCTCTGTTCCCTCACCCCAGCCTTCTTTATTAGTCATCTTTCTACTTTCAATTTCTATAATTTTGTATATTTTAGATATTTCATGTGAGTGACCTATAATATTTGTCCTTTTATGACTAGATTATCATAATTAGCATAAAACATCCTCAAGGTTTAGCCATATTGTAGCATTAATAAAATTTCCTCCTTTTAGGCTGCATAACATTCCATTGTATGTGTATACCATTTTCTTTATCCATCTATCTATCAGTAGAAATTTGGGTTGCTTCACCTCTCAGGTATTGTGAATAATGCTTTGATGAACATGAGTGTGCAAATGTCTTTTGGAGACCCTACTTTGAATTAATTTTTATATATAACTATACACACACACACACACACACACACAAGTAGGATTGCTGAATTATATGGTAATTCTATTTTTAATTTTTTCAGGTACTTCAGACTGTTTTCCATAATGGCTGCACCATTTTACATTTACACTGATGGTACACAAGGATTTAAACTCCACCACATCCTTCTTAATACTTACTATTTTTTTTTTTTTGACAGTGGCCATTCTGATAGGTATAAGATAATATCTCACTGTGATTTTGATTTTCATTTCCTTAATGATTAGCAATATTAAGCATCTTTATGTGTGTATTGACCACTTGTGTATCTACTTTGCAAAAACATCTATTCACACATTTTGACCATTTTTAAAATTGGATTATTTGTTTTTTGTTGTTGAGAAAGTTCCTTATATATTCTGGATATTAACTCTTTTTTAAAATTATTTTATTTTATTTTATTTTTTTGGAGAGGTTTTTTTTTTTTTTTCCGCTATAGGGTGCATGCGCTCGCCAGACAGACAGAGAGAGACATAGAGACAGAAAGCGAGAAATCACCCCCCAGGGGCGATGGTCACGCCACAATCCCTTCTCCTCCATTCTCCTCTCAGGATCTTGGGCACGCACGCACATGCGCCGGGCATGAGTTTTAAGCCACCAGGCCTGGAACGTGAACCGCGATAGACTACATGGGAGTCCAGTGACATAGCATTACGCTAACTGCTGGTTCCCTATATTCTGGATATTAACTCTTATCAGATACGTGATTTGCAATTATTTTTCCCCTACCATAGATTTGTTTTTCACTGTTGATTATTTCTTCTTATGCACAGAAGTTATTGATTTTGGGGTAGTCCCATTTGTCTATTTTTGCTTCATTGTCTATGCTTTGGTTGTTGTATATAGGAAGATATTGCCAAATCCAATGTCCTGAAGCTTTCTCCTATGTTTTCTTCTAGGAGTTTGTTAACTCTAGTTCTTACGTTTACATCTTAAATCTATTTTGTGTTAGAATTTGTGTATGTTGTAAAGTCAGAGTCTATCTTCATTCTTTTACATATGGATATCCAGTTTTCCCAACACCATTTGTTGAAGAGAATATCCTCTCCCCATTGTGTATTCTTAGAGCACTTGTTGAAAATTAGTTCATCACATATTTGGGGTTTATCTTTGGGTTCTAGTGTGTTGCTTTCATCTATATATCCATTTTCATCCCAATTCCACACTGACTAGCTACTGTTGCTTTGCATTATGTTTTGAAATCAGTATGTGTGAAGCCTCCAACTTTATTCCTTTTTTAATTCTTCTTCTTTTCAAGATTGTTTTGGCTCTTCAGGGTCCCTTGCAATTTCAAATTAATTTTAGGATTTCTTTTCTATTTCTGTAAAAGAAAATGCCAGGGGGATTTCAATAGGAATTGCATTGGCTCTGTAGATTACTTTGGGTAGTATAAACATTTTAATATTATTAAATCTTCCAATCCGTGAACACAGGTGTATTTCCATTTATTTGTATCCTCTTTAATTTTTTTTAGCAATGTTTTATATAGCTTTCAGCATATAGCAACTAAGATTGTTTCATAATTTACTTTTCTTTTTGGAGCTTTTTTTGTTGTTGTTTGTTTGTTTGTTTGTTGTTGCTATTGGGCGCATGCACTCGCCAGACAGACAACAGACAGAGACAGAGAGACAGAAAGCAAGAAATCACCCCCCCCCCCCAAGAGGGAATGGCCACGCTGCAATCCCTTCTCCTCCATTCTCCTCTCAGGATCTTGGGCACGCAAGCACACGTGCCCGGCGTGAGTTGAAGCCACCGGATCTGGGACTCAAACTGCGGTTGACTACATGGGAATCCAGTGACATAGCCATTATGCTAACTGCTGGTCCCCATAATTTACTTTTCAAATTGGTCATTGCTAGTGTAGAGGAACAAGACTGATTTTTGAGAGTTGATCTGTATTCTGCAACTTTAGTAAATTTACTTATTCTATCAGCTTTTTTTATGGTGGAATCTTTAGGGTTCTCTACGTATAAGCTCATGTTTTCTGTGAACAGAGATCATTTTAATTTTTCTTTTCTAATTTGTATGCCTTTTATTTATTTTATTTGTCTAATGCTCTGGATAGAAATATTAGTACTATGAGTAGGTGAGAGTGGGGCATTCTGCCTCTTTTCTGATCTTAATGAAAAAGCTTTCAGTATTTCTCCATCAGGTGTGATATTAGTTGTGAGCTTTTCATATAACTTTTATTATGTTGCGATTTTCTTCTTTTCCTAGTTTTTTTGAGTGTTCTTATGAAGAAGGGGATCAAATTTTGTCAAATACTTCTACTATATCTACTGAAATTATCACATGGCTTTTGTCCTTCATTTTGTTACATTAATTATTTTTCATATGTTGAACTATGCTTGCATTCTAGGAATAAACTCCAAATTGTCATGATGTGTGAATCTCTTACTGTGCAATTGAATTTGGTTTGGTGCTGTTTGGTTTAGGATATTTATATCGATATTCCTTGGGATTATTGAACTGTAGTTTTTTTATTTATCCCTGTGTGTTTGTCTGGTTTGGGTATCAGGATTATGCTGACCATAGAATGAGTTTGGAAATACCTTCTCTTTGATTCTTTAGAAGAGTTTGAGCAAAATTGGTGTTAATTTTCCTTTCAATGCTTGGTAATTTTCTAGTGAATTCATCTGATTCTGGGCTTTGCTTTATTGGGAGACATTTAATTACAGCTTCAATCTCCTCACAGGTTATAGGTCTGTTCAGATTTTTAATTTTTCATGACTCAGTAGGTTACTAGCATTTTATTTTATTTTATTTTTAATTTTTTTATTCATACGTTAAATCACTAAACATCATTTAGATTGTGAAGACACTTTACCCAGCATAATATACATTTCAGTCCAGCCCAGTTGAGATCACCATACACATCCTCATCAATAGATAATAAACCTTATCTGTGCCCCACAAATATCTTACTTCTCCATTTCCCCCCAAAATTACCTCTTCCGCTCCCACACTCTCTTTCCACTTTGTCTCTAGTGTCCATTACAATTTTTAATACTTTTATGTTCTCCAGTCTTTCAGTCTCTACCATAGAGTGCAGACAGTCGGTATATGTTAAGTGGAGACATACAATGTCTCTCTTTCATAGCCTGACTTGCTTCACTCACTCAGCAACAAATCTTCCACATCTGTCTACTTGCTATCAAATTCCAGGGCCTTGTTATTTTTTATGGCTGAATAGTATTCCATTGGGTATATGTGACATGATTTTTCAATCCATTCATCTGTTTGTGGACTTTTGGGTTGGTTCCATGTCTTAGCAATCATGAATAAGGCTGCATTGAATATAGATGTGCAAGTGCTTTTGTGACTGAATGCTCTCCTGTCCTTTGGGTAGATACTCAGGAGTGGAATTGCTGGATCACCTGATAGTTCTATTTGAAGGTCATGAGGAACCTCCATATCGTTCTCCACAGTGGCTGGACCAATTTATATTCCCATCAACAGTGTAGGCGTGTTCCTCTTTCACCACATCCCCTCCAGCACTTATCATTATTTGTTTTTTAATCTTCACCATTCTGACTGGGGTTAGGTGGTATCTCATGGTGGTTTTGATCTGCATCTCCCTTACAATGAGGAATGTTAAGCATTTTTTCATATGCTTTTTGGCTGTTCCTATGTCTTCCTTAGAGAGTTGTTTATTTGGCTCATTTTCCTATATTTTAATGGAGTTAATCATTTTCTTCCAGGTAAGCTACTTGAGTTCTCTGTGTATTCTGGTTATCAGTTTATACAGCTCATTTTCCCATATTTTAATTGGGTTAATCATTTTCTTCTAGGTAAGCTACTTGAGCTCCCTGTGTATTCTCGTTATCAGTCCCTTATCTGAGGCACAGTTAAAAATTCTCTCCCATTCTGAGGGTTGTCGATTCACACTAATTACAATGTCCTTTGCTGTGCAGAAACTCCTTAATCTGATGTAATCGCACCTCTCTATTTGGGGAATTATTTCCTGTGCTTTTGGGGTCTTGCTTAAGAAGTCTTTGCCTACCCCAATGTCTCTCAGAGTTTCCCCAGTGTTTACCACCAGTAGTTTTATAGTTTGCGGTCTTAGGTTTAGATCTTTGATCCACTTTGAGCATTTTATTTTAAAACAAAGTTTAATTTTTCACTTTAAAATAATGTTTCTATGATTAGATTAACTAAAAAAATAGGAAAAAGGCATGATAATGTAGAAGGAAGCAAAGCTAAACACATTCCCAGAAAATACTGTGAATATATTTCCATATTTCCTTTTTTATTTCTAAGAGTGTGGTTTATAATAATTGGTTTGTTTACCAAGTACTTTGGCTGCACTCACTGAGTAAAATGGATACAACTATTTCAAACCACAAGGCTATTTATTACAGTCATTTTCCTGCAAATATTTATGAAGGAAAGACTTTGGTCTTAGCAAAAAGAAAACTGCATATCACATGGTTTTTGCTCAAATTATCCAGACATCTGCAAACTTTATGATCCTCCTGGCTACCTTCCCTTTTCCATTCTGCCAGTGTAAACAGATCTCATTGTAGTTATCTCTTTCTCATTTTTGACCTCCTTAACTATCAAGCAGAGAGGGGCAGTTCCCAAGTCTGGACCAATAGACTTTCTTTTGGTTCTAAGGAAAAGTCTCAGCAGGTGTTCCACCAAAAACTGGGGCCAGGAACACTGGATTTGTTGGGTTTGCCTTGGCCTAAGAAAGTTGACTACTAATACTCATGGTGAGGAACAGTGGATCCAAGGGCCTAATACCCTCGAGGGAGAAATAATTGGTAGTGTTGATTGTCGAGCACACAGGAAAAATTGCCTGGCTTGAAAACCTGGATCTGCAATGCCCTGAAATTAAGATGACACTCCCTAAATGTGACGTGCAGGGAAACTTCAGCTCCCTCCCACGTAAGTCACTGGGGTGGGAAAACTTGAAAATCTATTTCATTGCCAGAAGATGTTGAACTGAGATTTGACTATGGCTGGGCCAGAAGCCAGCAGAATAACCGACGCGAGGCAACAAGGATTTCTGATGCTAGAGATCATGTTCTCTCTTCCAGATTCTTCAAACATAAGAATATCTAAAACGTTAGAATGCCAACAGGTGGTAGCTGATCTAGGAAACCTCCACCCTCCTGCCACCCTCCCTGCCACCAGTCTGCTCTTACAAATAAAATTCTCTCGAATTCAGAAGAGGGGTGTGGCTGTGTTGTTGCTGTTGTTGATGGAGAGAAAGGAAAAGCAACAGCATCCCCATTTCTCTCCACCTAGAGGGCTGCTTAGTGAAGTGGGGCTGCTAAACATGTCTCAGTTCCTGGCTGTGTGGCCTTAGGGAGGTTATTTGGCCTCTCTGAATCCCGTTTGCTTGTGTACAAGATGAGAATGGCAGTGCTGCTGTATCAATGGGATAATGTATCGAAGGTGCTTGCACAGGGAAGTGATAAAGGTCATTTTTCTCTCCGGGAGACTGAGCAGGAATCTGGAACGCAGGCTACTGAAGAGCAAAGTGCAATTTCCCTTTTAGTTTCTTTGCTTGGAGATATTTGTTAATTCATTTTGAAAAGTCACTAAAAAAATAATTAAATCCGGATCAGTATTAGTTCTTGCAAATAGAAACCGATGGCCATTTAATTCACTGTTTCTGTGGGTGAGTTGTCAGCGCTTGGTTTGGCACCAGACACTGGAGTTAAACATTTTGGACTCCAGAAGGAATGTGAACTTTGCCTGGAGCTGCCGCTGGAGGCTGCATAGGAAAATTCAGGTTAGAGGCAAATTCTACAAGGCAACAGTGGATGCTCCTGGCTGGGGCTCCTGCATATTCCAAGGCATTGCAGGAAAAGGGGCTGAGGGGTGTAAGCAAGAGCAAGACGTCTCTGTGCCTTGAACCAGGGCTGTCTACAGGGCAAGTGCCGAGAACAGGTGTGCAGAGAGAAGGCATGGCCCTGAAGCAGGCATTCAGGGGGCTCACACTTCCCTCCTCCTTTTCTTTCTTCCTCTCTTCTTTCTTCCTTTATTGTTTTGTTTTTCGTTTTTGATATAGGGTACATGTACTCACTAGAAAGACACACACACCCAGAAAGAAAGAGAGAGGGAAAGTGAAAAATCGCCCCCCACTTTCCGGGAGGCATGGCCACTCCACAGGGTTTTCTTCTCTAACCTTCTCTTGATATTTGGGCACGCATGCACAGGTAGCAGTTGTACCTAACAAGCTGCTGGGTTCAGGACTCAGACTGTCTAGCAGGCAATGTGGGATCCGGCGCCTTCACCACCATAACACCTGGCTGCCCACCCCCCTTCTTTCTTCAAACTGAGGCTTAATCTAGAAGCAACTGAGAGCCATTTAGCCTTTGGAGCAGAGAGGTGAGTACAGTGTGGCCTTCAGAAGATTACTCCAGGGACATCACAGAGAACTGCGTTGGAGGGTAGGGGCTGGTTACGGGGAAACCATTTAGCAGGCTACTGGCCAGCTGGGAGGGGACAGGACCTTGGACCGGGAGAGTGGCCATGGGGATGAGAGGATCAAGTTAGAGACTTCTGAGGGCAGATTCCTTGGATGTGAGGATCTAGGGAAAGGAAGGAGATGGGGAGCTGATGGTGGGTTGTCCAGTTGTCTAACATGAGCAGTGGTGGGGTGTTTTATGGTGGAATTCATGGAGATAGAAGATAGAGAAGGAAGAAGAGGAGGAGGAGGAGAAGAAAACAGAGGAGGAGGAGAAGGAAGTATCCTCTCTTTTTCATGAGAACTAAGGGTTTGGATAGAACAGCTTTTGCATACCCCCCAGTTTCCTCTTGCCCTTCGTCTCCTGCCTTGTGCCATCTGCTGCTCACCATGGATGGACAGTGGTTCGTCCTGTTCACCTGCCTTCTGCTCGATCTTCCAAAATGTTTTCATTGCATGCTTGGCCAGGCACTCCTATGGATACGGAGCACTTTCACTGCCTGGGAAAGTTCTCAGGAAAGTGGTTCTAAAAACTGCTCTCAGAGGCAATCTAGGCAGGCCCTTCTGCGGGAAGCACTTAGTCAGAGATTCAGTGAGCTGACAGGGACACGCGAGGGCAGGGGGCAGCAAATCGGCTGATAGCCTGTTTTTGTGCATAAAGTGTTCGGGAACGCAGTCGTGCTCGTCCATTTCCACGTCACAATGGCAGAGCTGAGTGGTAACAGCAGAAGTTACATGACTAGCAAAGTTGAAAACATTTACTGTCCTGCCCTTCCCAGAAAACGTGTGTCGGCCCCGCTCTCTGGTGCTGTGAAAGCGTGTGAGACTGGGAGACCTCAGGGCTCTTTTGCCTCAAAGTTCTCCATGACTAAGAGTTCAATTCAGGAAGACTCTCAGCCTACCATCTGAGGCTCCTCTTCAATGCATATGTGAACATCAGTATGCACCAGGGGGCAGAAATGTGCATTGCAGTCTGTTCTCGTGCCTTGAATTTTCTTTCTTTTTTTTTTTTTGGAGAGATTTTCACTGTAGTGCGCGTGCGCTCGCCAGACAGACAGAGAGAGACATAGAGACAGAAAGCGAGAAATCACCCCCCAGGGGGGATGGTCATGCTGCAATCCCCTCTCCTTCATTCTCCTCTCGGGATCTTGGGCACGCATGCACACGCGCCTGGCGTGAGTTTAAGCTGCCGGGTCTGGGACTTGAACTGCAGTCAACTATGTGGGAGTCCAGCAACATAGCCATTATGCTAACTGCTGGTCCCGTGCCTTGAATTTTGATGTAGTAATTTTATTTATTAGAATCTATTCTAAGGGAAGGGTCACATGAGAGAGGAATGGGTTACTCCTTTGCTATGGGATGTCATGGGCTGTTTTCCAGATAGTGTTGTGTAGAAAATCTTATCCCGGTTCTGACCCCTCATCTGCAAGGCTCACCTATCTCACCTCTGCCTAATCCCAGTCCCATAGGGACCTGCTTTCATTTAAAGTTGGTATTTTGTTCATCATGAACATTTTTGCATTTAGTTTAATATTTAACATATTACATTAAATATTATTTATCTTGATAACTAAGTTTTCAGTGCTTTCTTAAATTTTGCACCTGAGGCAAGGGCCACACTTGCCTTGCCATAGTTCTGGCTCTGGGAAAAAGAACAACCAGGTAAGAAAGAAAGAAGCAAACAAACAAAAATACAGTGCTTTGAGGCCAGGTGAAAAAGGCTTATTAGGAAGAGTGCCAGGCCACCCAGTGCTGTGGTTGTTAAGGCAGCTGGTTCAACATGGCTGATGGTGTGATTTGAGGCCCAGACCCAGTGGCTTGAAAAACACTCAGGATATAAGTGCATGGTGCCCAAAATCCTGAAAAGAGGGAGAAATGAATAAGGGACTGTGAAGTGACCATGCTTCACAGAGGGGGGCAGTATTTTCTAACTTTCCCTCTCTCTCTCTCTCTCTCTCTCTCTCTCTCTCTGTCTCTCTACAGTGAGCACATGTATCCTCTGGTGAATTAAAAATAAATACAGGGGCCAGTAGATGGCATAGCAGTTACATCGCTGGATTCCCACATGGCTAGCCACGATTTGAATCCTAGACCTGGTGGCTTCAAACTCATGCCACCAGGTCCAGGACTCGAACCTCACAGTCAGCCACGTGGGATCCAGTCACCTTAACCACCACCCCACCTTCTAGTCCTTATACAGCATTAAAAATAACACTGAGACCTACTGCAATGGTGCAGAGGTAACTCAATGCTCGATACTGAAGCCATCTAGGAAGGCCCCAGGTGTGCATCCCGAGGTTTCTTTGTATCCTCGGTGCATGCCCACAATCCTGGCTGCCTGAGGCAAGAGTGGATCACAGCGTGAGGACTCTGTTGGGATGCTTCTCTCTCTCTCTCAGAAGAAATAAATATAGTTAAATAATACTAATGATGAAAAATATACTGGAATATGAACTGGAAAAAGAAGGACAACAAAGTTTAAGAATATTGAGACAACAAACATGTTTTACTCTACATGGGTGTAGAGAAAAAGCCAAATAGCAGCATAGTTACATCTTATCTAAGAAATGTGGACTTACTGATTGATTTGTACTCTGTCAGCACTGGGATAAGACGCCTCCCTATGCTATCTCTTTAAATCTTGGCACGAAGTTTGAAAGTTAGGGAGTTTTTTTGTTTGTTTGTTTTGTGGTTTTTTTTTTTTCCTTCAGTTTTGCAGATGAGAAAACTACGCTTAAGCTCTATTTCTTTTATTATGAAAATGATAAAACTCAAAAGGGTCGGAATTATTATGAACTCTGGCCTAATGTCAACAGCAAACAGTTTTTTTTTCCTTTTTTCTTAAATCTTAAGTACAGATAATCGTTTTAAAAATTGTTTTAAAACACATTTTAGCTATTTCAATAAGTGTATTCTTCCAAAGTTAATTTAAGCATTTTTTATATTTTAAATTTACATTTAATCACTGTACATCTTTACAGTGTACAAAATGTTTTTTCCCAGCATGAATACATTACTTATTAATCAAGTCAAAGGTATTACCATATACATTATCTTCAACAGATAACTTTTCATTGTTGTATCTGCTAAATGTTTTGTTTGCTTTTACCCTGATCTCCTCCCTCCCAAACTCTATTACCCACCACGTCCTGTACTGTCTAGTATCTACAGTCACCCACCCTGCTATTATACTTCCAACCTTTCTGTTTCTGTTACAGAGTGCAGACATTTGGTTCATATTATGTTAAGTGGGAACATACAATGCCTGTCTTTCATATTCTGACTTGCTTTCCTTAGCATTAAGTCTTCTATATTCATCTACTTTGTATCAAAGTATCATGGTTTTTCATGGCTGAGTCCTAATCCATAGTGTATATGTGCCACAGTTTTTCAATCCACTCATAGAAAAACACTCAGAAAAATATTTGCATATTCATGTTTATTGCAGCACTAATTTTTCACAATTGCTAGGACATGGAATCAACCCAAAGGTCTAAGAACAGCTAAAACTTTGTAATAGCACACTCATGCCAGACAGAGAGCTGAGCCTTCCTGGGGATTTATATGCATAACCCTCGAAGCCAGCCCATGTGGTGGGCTTATTACAGCTATTCCCATTTTACAGCTGAAATTTGGGATGCCTTAATAGCAGCTCAGAGCCGAATAATGAGGAGTGGTGGGGGTTCTGGGGCCCCTGAGGGCTGGCCCAGGCTAAGCTCCTGAGTTCCTCACATTTCCCAGGAGGGTGAGAGTGTCCTGGGCCAAGAAGGAGCAATGGCCCTGGCAAGAGATGAGGGCATTGTGCAGGGGGAGGACTCAGATTCTTTATTGAGTCAGTGGAGGGAGCTGGTGCACATGACCTAGGGCACAAAGACCAGAGACTAGGGATCTGGATGACACAGCAGAAAGAGCCCAGCATAGTTGGCAGGGATACTCCTTGGCACAGTAGCTCCCACGGCTGCCAGGCCAGCTGTGTTCTGCAGGGAGTGGACCAAAATGGTGAAAAGAAAAGAGGGCAGAACACCTTGCACTGGAGTAGGTTCAGACATTCAGCAATGGATGGAATGCTTGGTAATGTTTGTGCTGAGTCTGACAGTGGAGCCCTCATCCAAGAGATCCCAGGATCCAATGTCAGCAGCAACACCTGAACTTTCCTATCATGTATCCTGACTGCACACCCAGGTACAGAAAAACTCGTCACCAGAGACCAGAGGCCACCACACACCTGGAGAACTAAAGTGGCAGAGGGAGCTTGACCAGATAATCACTCTGCCTTTTTTTGCTGTGAGATCTTGGACTTCACCTCTCTAAGCTGTGATTACCCTACCTATGACGGAGTGTTTCTAGGGTCAGGTGCTGTTCTAGGGACGTTACACTGCCCCCTGCTGTTGCAATTCTCACAACACATGAAACCAGTACCCCTGTGTTCAGACACATTCACTAACAAGGATACAGAATCCCCCAGAGGGGAAGAGACTGGCTTCAGGGCGCAGTAAACAGGTGAAGGGGGCAGTATCTGAACTCAGGCACTCCGGCCCTAGGTCCCACACTCCTAACAAGTTCCAGCTGCCCCTGGAATGAAGATACAAGTTGTGAAAACAGAGCCATATAAAATGCCAAATTACTTTTCTGGCTGTAGTTTCTCCAGCTTAATCAGAAACTGATTCCACACTGTACCCCCCAGATTCCAGAGGGTGTTCAGGCTGGAAGAAGACTTGCAGAAGGGCCCAAGAACTCCTCAGCAATTTCGTGTGTGCTGGGAACCAGCAGTTAGCATAATGGCTATGTCACTGGACTCCCACGTAGTCGATCACGGTTCGCGTCCCGGACCCAGTGGCTTAAAACTCACGCCGGGCGCGTGTGCGTGTGTGCCCAAGATCCCGAGAAGAGAATGGAGGAGAAGGGATTGCGGCGTGACCATCCCCCCTGGGGGATGAGTTCTCGCTTTCTGTCTCTATGTCTCTCTCTGTCTGTCTGGTGAGCGCACACACCCTATAGCGAAAATCTCCAAATAAAACAAAAAGCAAAAAAAAAAAAAAATTCATGTGTGCTTCACTTAAGAGGATTAATTAATGAAATGATTAAAACTTGATTATTTTGAAAAATATGTATATATTCATAAACATATATATATAATTTCCAAAGGGCACATATACTCACCAGACAGAGACAAAAAGAAAGGAAGAGGGTAAAGGTGGCCCTGAATGAGGCATGGTAACACCTCCATTTCTCCATCCTGTTGGAATTTGGAGCACACATGCACACACACCCAGCATGTTTTCCAAGTCATCATCGGCTCTGTGGGATCTGGCTTCCTTTAACCATTAGCTTACAGTGCTAGACTTAAATATATATATATTTCAATTGACTTGTATACGTGCACAGTTTCTTGAGGGTCATAATTTTCCAGTTTTGTTATTTGTATTTTCTGTTTGTTTCCCCATGGGAATTGAGAAGACAGACTGAGTAGGGAAGCTCTGTGGTATGTCAGGACAGACACAGATGGAGGCATGTGTGTGGGTGTGGATGTGTGTGTGTGGCAGGGAAGCCAAGGAGTGAGTCAGTAAGCCACAGAAAATAGAGTAGCCAAAATGGCAGGATCAGTCAGGAAAGCCCCCAAGAAGGACAGGAAGCTCTATAGGGCGGCAAGGCTTGGGTGACAGGACCTCTAAGATTTAGGGACAGGTGGCCTCTGTGGCCTGTTAGGGGAAAGCTGTGGTGGGCTGCACCCCAGATTTCAGACAGTGGCATGAGGATGCCAGCCTCACAAACACTGACCAGACAATTCCCCCGTGTTCCCAGCTCCAGCCCTAGCTGGCCAGAGTTGTCATAGGTCCTTGCTGAGTGAGCAAATGAGTGATGAGTCTAGAACAGAGACTGCTAGAGAAGGGCTGTACTTGGAGAGCCCACAGGGAAGAGTCATGCCCTTCCATATGACCATGCAGGTGTTTCTCCGTGTAGTATTTTAAGAGTGTCAAGGACTTGGGGAAAGCAAGACTGTGAGATTTCTTGGAGCAGGAACTTGCTCTTCATGAAATCTTCTCATTTTTATTTCCCCATTTCTGCTATCATCACTCCCTCCTTTCTCTTATAAGAAAGCAAATCAACAAGAGATTAGGTTGCTATTTTGAATTCCTCCAAGTCATTAGGGATCTGATCTATAAGGGTTTGGGGCTGGAGTCCTCCAGTGCAGACCCCTCGGGTAGGATATGAGGAATGATTAATTCCTCTGGGCTGCTCTGAGTGACTGGGGGGAGGCTATGTCAGTGAGAGAGAAGCCAGAGAAGGTGGACAAGGATGCAGAGGCTCAATCCAGTCAGGAGACACCTTGTTCGGCAGTCCAGCTCTGACTCCCTCTGAATGCTGGTAGCGCTGTGTTGAGGAGGATTCTGCGACTGTAGCTGGGCTCCGTGACAAACGCAGCATGTTTAACTACAGTGTCTGCCATGGAGTGTGAAGCAAGAGCAGTGGCTTGAAAAGTCTGTATTTGCTACTTCTCGGTTAATATGGGCTAAGCAAAGGGACAGTGCAGCGACACCATGAAGGCTGTTGTATATTCTGCTGAAGGATGCGGACTTAGATTAGTCTCTCCATTCACAAAATACAGTGTCTTATCCACGAGAGTTCTCGGTCGATACGGCAGGTTTCTTGGAAAAGGCCAGACTGAGGCTAAGTTCTGTGGAGTGTGCTCAAATAAGCAGACTGGAGGGAGGAGTGTGGTCTGGTCCCACACCGCAGCTGCCGGGGAGCAATCTGAGTAGGAAGGAAGCCATCTGGACCAGACAGACACGGCTCCATGAGAGACAGGGAGGTGGGGAATCACCACCACGTCAGGGTGGGACGACATCACGAAGCATCTCGCTTAACTTATTCCGTGTGTTGTAAGACAATCTTAGTTCTTTCCAGCAATGTAATCCAGCAGCGCAGACTCAAGTAAGTTGTAATAAGCCACTAAGAGCAGAAATTTGGTTTTCACCAAGCATAGGACCAAAGGAAGAAATCGAGTGGGACAGTGAGAGACTCCCGCACTTGAGAAGAGTGGAGAAGGAGAACGTGCCACTGCAGTGGGGCAGCCCGGGCGGGGGCGCTCCAGTGGTCTGCTCCCCAGTGTCTGACTTCACATGACCCTTGTTTCACTGTAGCACTCGGCCTGGGAAGAGAGATTCAAAGTTCCCTCTCCCAGAGGAGAAACAGGGGTCAGCTGGTGGACTGTAACGAAACCTTCTGCAAGTCTGGACCCACACGCGACAGTCAGGTCTGTGTCCTAGACCCTCCTTATTCAGGCCAGGGGTCCTTGTGATCTGGCCCAGCTGAGGCTGGAGGTAGATGCTGGCATGAAAATTCTGCTGAGGGTTTCTCTCTCTCTTTCTCTCTCTCTCGACATGGAAGAAATAAATAAACAAACACAATCATGGCTCAGCTTGGTTATGAAACATGCCCATGGTCACATAGCGAAGTCATCGGAACCCGGAATCCTGCTGGGTGTCTGAAGCCAAAGTCCACATGCTGCCTGTGGCACTAAGCAGAGATGCCATCGGCTTCCCTACGATACCTCCTGGAGAGTTTTGGAAGAGGACAACTGTCACTTCTCCTTGAGGTCTGGGCAGGACAGTGTCTAAGCAGGGTGTCGTTGGCTGCGCACAGGCACTGTGTGTGTGAAGGGCTCAGGGTTATTGCCTACGGTCCTCGGAGCCCCCGCACAAGTGTTGTTAGTAGCCTCACTTAGCTCTAAGCCTCCATCGGCTCCTGGAGAGACCAAATCCTGTCTTCCTGCATCTACCTCTCACTGCGTTTCCATCTGCCCCACCCTAACAACCCAGCTTCCTAGCTACCAGAGAGACCTTTGTAAAGGACTGACCTGATCATCCCCTCAACATCCTCGCCCATCAGTTTTGAAATCTTCAATACTTTCCACTGCTTATAGGATACAATCGCACTTTCCTAACCTCTTCTACGAGGCAGGGCTTGCTGAACCCTATTACTGTGAGATCCAGCCATACTGGCTTTTCAAACCCTCACACGCAAACTCCTTCCATGCGGGCCTTTTCTGCTGTTGCTCCTTCAGCCTGGGCTAGCTGCCCCCATCCAACCCTTGTCTACATGTGCCTCATTACCTCTTGCTCTTC
>NW_006201352.1:306283-306723 GCF_000334495.1 Tupaia belangeri chinensis
TGCCCCCCATTGAATGAATGAACGAATGCGTGGGTGGTCAACACCAAGCAGCACAGCCACATGCCTCCTCTCCGGAACCCTGGTTTCCCTCTATCAGAACATGAATGCTGGAATAGCTGATCTACACCTGTGACCTCCTCCCGCCCCTCCCACCCACACTGCACTCCTGGGGGCAGGAGCTAGACTTTATTCACCCCGGGATTCACAGAGCTCAGCGTCTAGAATGGCCTCAGTCTCAGGATCCCACACAGCTCCCTGTTCCAGCTCCTCAGACCAACCTCTTCTCCTGGAGGCTTTTGTCTCCTGATTTCTAACAAGAAGGAGTTCTAAAAAGGGATCCCTCTGGCCTCACCCTTGCTCGGACTGACATTCTATCACTTCGTAACCAGAAGCATTCACTGCTTCCTCTTTAAAAGTAAACTGGGGGGGGGGGGGGGCCC
>NW_006201352.1:306754-315110 GCF_000334495.1 Tupaia belangeri chinensis
TCCAGCATCCAATGCACCCATTACGATGCTGGAGACCCCTCCAATACAGAGATGCCGTCGGCTGCCCAGCAGCAAAGCCTCTTTCTCATTTCAGAGAACACACACTGCATCTCATTGCTCTTTAGCTGGTCTGGAAATGTGAAGCTAATTAGATTGGATCAGTAAATAATGCAGCCTGTTTTCAAACTGTGCACAGCTTTCATGCAATTAGGCTTCGCCGGGAACTAAAGGTCACAGGCCTGCCTATTAGCCATGCAAACAATTGAATAATGAGGAATCTGATCTTTATAATGCTGGTTAAAGCTCAGCTTCTATGATAATAAACTCTATTCCTTTCTTCCCATCTTGGAAGGAACCGGGGGAGTTAATGACATGGGCAGAGTGGTAGAAACAGGTTGTTTACAGTGATGTGGTCATCTCAGTGTCCTCCGGAAAGCCTCTTCTAGCTGACGTTAACAACCAGTACACAAAGGGAGTCCTGTGGCCCTTCAGTCAAGCATCACTGGAAGCCAGGGCCACACACTCCCTGCTCCTGACATGGTAGAAAAGCATGAGGGTTAGAGCCAAGCAGCTGGGGCTGAGTTCTTACAACTGACATTCTAGAATGAATGACTCAGTTTTGGGTGAATCTAAACCTGTTTCCCAGTCTGTAAAATGGAGATAATGACTTCCTGCTGAGGGTCACTGACAGGATCGTGTAATCACACATGTGTAGTGACCTGGCAGGGTCTAGTACAGAAGGGGGACTCAGTAAGAATGTTTCTAGACTTGGACCACAAAGACTGGAAAGGCCTTTCAATCTAGTTCAACATTTCTCAAAATATAGAAGCCAGGAGAATTTTCAGTTGTTTTTGGATGAACATGTTTTTGCTTTTAGAGCAGTTTTAGGTTCACAGCAAAATTGAAAAGATTGTACAGAGATTGTCCATATACCTCTTCCCAACAAATAATAGCCTCCCCTATTATCAATACCCCCTCCAGAGTGATACATTGTTACAATAATCAATAGATAAGCCTACATTTAGTATAGATTATTCCAATCATTCCAAATCTGTAATATATATTAGAATTCCCTCTTGATGTACATTTTGTGTGTTTGGATAAATGTCTGACATGTTTCTACCATTATAGTATCATACACAGTATTATTTATTTAACCCACATATAACAACAGTGTATGTTTGCAAGGCACCATGTGATGTTTTGATACACACGTACACACACACAAATGTGAAATGATTAAATTAGACTACTTAAGATCTGCATCATCAGAACAGCCAATGTCGTGGAGGTTGAGGCACTGGATCCCACATAGTGACTCTGGTTTGAATCCCAGACCTGGCAGCTCAGACCTGGTTGCTTGAAAATCACATCAGCACATGTGTGTGTGTGCCCAAAATCCTGAGAGGAGAATGGCAGGAAGGGATTTGGGTATGCCCATCCCCCATGTGTAGTGATTTCTTACTTTCTCTCTCTCTCTCTCTGTCTCTGTCTCTGTCTCTGTCTCTCTCTGGAAAGCACACACATCCCATAGCAAAATCTAAAATGCAAAAAAAAAAAATCACACACATCATTTTTAAAAATTTTTGTGGTAAGAACATTTTAAAATCTATTTTTAGCATTTTTAAATGTTTTATTTATTTATTTCTTCCATGAGTGAGAGAGACAGAGAAACAGAGGCACAGAAAGGGAGGCAGACGGGCAGCACCTTCAGTCTGTCACTGAGCTCCACTCCCTCAGTCAACCCTGGATCACGGGCACGCACAGGCCCAGGGCACTCAGGAAGGTCTCCAGAAGCAAACCTGGAACCTCTCCATATTGGTCAGTCTCCCAGAGCATTGTGCTCTACTGCTGTCCAGCTTCCTCTGTTAGCAATGTTTAAATATACACTGTTATAACCATGTTTCCCATGCTGCCCATTGATCAGTAAAACTCCTGTCCACCTGACACTTTGTACCCTTTGACCAACATAAGCATGTTTTTGTTTTAGTATTGTGAATATATGTGTCTTTTTCATGTATACATTGCAGTGTCTAGATTTCACATGTAGCATTACCTAAGGCAATGGTCCTTAGCCAGTGTCACACCTTTTAACTGCCCAGGAAACTTTTGAAAAATTTTCTTCTGGGAAGGATTTTATGCAATTCTCTCCAAGTGGCATTCATGAACAGCTAGGGTAGTAACAGCTGGATTAGGGCAGAACTAAGCAAAAAAATATAGTAAAGCTGCTCAAAGCAGTGCATCATTTAGGTGGCCAGCAAGCACTGCAGTTTGAGAAATATTAACAGAGGTCCTGGTATGTGGTTCCTGGTAGTAGGAAACTGTTATTGAGTGAATGAATGAATGAGCATTTTTTTTTTTACCAGAAGAGAAGTTGATTGACAAGTGCAGCAAACCAGTGTCCACTTGCTGCCTCAGCTGCGCCTGTTCCTCAGCCCGTAGATGCTCATTGGGCAAAGTGACCAGGTGCAGCTGCCCTTGGCAGTGATGTCATCGGGGTTTGTCATTCTTGTCTTTTCCCCCTTTGCTCCTTGCCCTGTCTCAAGAGCAAGTGCCCACATTAGAAGACTGAAGTGCTGTAGGGCTCCCTTCCAAACCCATAGCTACTTCTCCACTTCATCACAAAGCCACAGGAAGGACAGTTTGCTGCCTGGAAGCTACATACGTGAGGCTGCCCACAGCACCAACGTATGCAGATGGTGCCTCTGCTCAGCAGGCAGGGACCACTCAGGCCTGAGAAGACCTGTCTTGATAGAGGGGTGCGGGCCCCCAGGGTTTCTGCCTGAACAGGGCAGTTTTCACTGCTTTCAGGTCAAGGGTAATCCTGACTGTCCCATGCATTGTCTCAGAATGTGTGTGGCGAAGCCAGGAAGGTGGAGCCAGCAGCTGGGCTCCAGAAAGAAGGAGAAGACAGGTGGAGAATCACGGGACCTGATGGAGAGAGTGCAGTGGGCCAGCACTGGGAATAGATGAAAGACAGACAGGCTTCCAGTGACAGCAAGGAGCCATTGCCCCAGTGCCAAGGTCAGGGATGGACAGTGTGTGGGGAGTTCCTTGTGGAGGGCTGTGGAGGGCTGTGGAGGGAGGTCACAGGTATTGCCAGAGCTGCGGCATTGGAATAAGGACGAGAGAGTAAGAGATACTCCCCTGGTTCTTTCCTCTCCCCAGTTTTGGACCTTCTGCCAGGGCCTTCGTTGGGCTGGTAGACAGCGACCAGGCAGTTGATAATGCTGTTCTTTGTCCTTATTTTTCAGAGCAAGAGCTGGTCAGAGGAAGGTGGAACCTAGAGTGAGGGAAGGAGAGCCTCCAGCACAGGATGCAGTCCCAGCTCTCTGAGCTATATACTCTAACTGGAGGAGCCAGGGAAACAAAGAGTAAATGTCATTCATCAGGTGGTGGTTGGTGCATGACTAAAGCAACTCGGGGCAGGAGAGATGGAGAGAGACAGGGTTGCATTTTACATTAAGTGGTCAGGGCATCCTCTCCCATTGGCTCTATTTGAGTGGACACAAGCAGGGAATGATGGATGAGCCCTTTGAATACCTCTGGAAGGTGTTGCAGGTTAAGAAACCACAGGTAGAAGGGCCCCAAGGCAGAAGTGCCCTCAACTAGTTGTAGGGCTTCAAGAGGTCTGTTGACATAGTGGGGGAATGGAGGGAAGAGAAAGTGAAAGGAAGGTGGGACAGGTGCAAGGATGAGGCCAGAGCCTGCAGGCAATGGCCTTTGGTAAGGACTGAGAATAGGACCCTGACAGCGCCAGGAGCTATTGGAGGGTTCTGAGCAGAGGAGGGACCAGATCTGACCTGTAGGACAAGGAGCACTCTGCTGCTGGTGGGGAAGTGAACGTCCAGATGGTGCGGGGAGCAGGCCAGAGACTGAGGAAGCAGGCAGGAGGTTGTGCAGCAGCTCAGATGAGAGCCTGCACCATGGCAGTAGAGCCAGAGTTGATAACAAGTAGTCAAATTTTGTAGTCAAGGGTGAAGTGGGTGTGGATATTGGTAGAATATGATGCCATATGCTACAAAGGGGACACCACAGAGGAACAGGGTGGGTGTGGGTGTGGATATACTGAGTTTGAGATGCTTCTTACTCATCTATACTGAGTAGCTCAGCACAGTCCAGAGGGCTATCCTGGCCTCAGACAGACAAGTATGTTCAAGTCTCCATTCTGCCAGATACTGACTGAGCCGCTTCATGGGCTTTATTTGGTCACATTAAGTCTGAGGTCCCTTTTAGGTGTCCAAGTGATGATCTCGCATGAGCTGGCCAGGAAGGTGGGTCACAGGACTGGGCTGGTGATGTAAATGTGAGAGTCTCTAGCAAGCAAGTGACATCAAGCCACAAGCTGGATGAACTGCCCAGTGACTGAGTCCACGTGAAAAAGAAAGAGTCCCCGGAGGACGAAGTAGAAGATGTCCACGGGCCCGAGGAGAACCAGGAAGGTGCAGTGCCTGGGAGCCAGCCACAGGGGCAAGAACAGAGGGACATGAGCCTCAGGATGTCCTGCTGGAGGTCACCGATGACCAAGCGCTCCGAAGTGGTGAAGAAGGAAATCAGGCCTGGGGTCTTCCGCACAGCTTTGCACAAGTTGGCTTGTTTGGCAGCTTCATTGCCCACCATCCCCAGTTTACCAAGCCATCTCCCAGGAGGAATGCCCTTTCCCCTTCTTTTCTTATGCGATGTTCCCTCCTGGAAACCTTCCTTGAGTTGCTTCAAGTGACCCATGAACTCAATCCCCAGCCCAGCTGCTTAGCCCTTATGTGGCCTGGACACATCATCAACTTTGCTGGTCTCAGTTCCTTATGTGTAAACGTGGTAGCAGCATGACTGCTTGAGGCTGCAGTGAAGCTTGGTGAATGCGAATAAAACCAGCAGAGCCTGGCCAATCTGAGACGTTTGGTAGAGTTAGCTGCTAGTAGGGTTATTATCATAACCTTTCTTTTCTTTTCTTTTCTTTTTTTCTTTTTTTTTTTTTGAGAGAGGTTTTTGCTATAGAGCGTGTGCACTCACCAGACAGACAGAGAGAGACAGAGAGACAGAAAGTGAGAAATCACCCCCCAGGGGGGATGGCCATGCCGCAGTCCCTTCTCCTCCATTCTCCTCTCGGGATCTTGGGCACGCACGCACACGCGCCCGGCGTGAGTTTTAAGCCACTGGGTCTGGGACATGAACCATGGTTAACTACATGGGAGTCCAGCGACATAGCCATTACGCTAACTGCTGGTCCCATAACCTTTCCCTTTATGCCCATACAATGCTGTTTAGGCATCTGTCTCCCCCATTAACCCATGATTATCTGACATCTCCCTGTCTTCTGCATTCCCTCTGTTCTCTGTATTCTACCCTGGGCCTACTCAGAATAGATGCCCATCATCCCTGCCCTGAACAAAAATAAGTATCTGGCCCCAACTGGTCCTTGTGTGCACTTCTTCCCTTACGAGGATCCATTCCACAAAGCCGATCAGCTGTGTCATTCCAGGTCTAAGGAGACTTCAGCGTCTGGTTCACAAGCCTTTCCTTAGACATCTAAGCCACGTGCTGAGTCTCTCTGGGAACAACGAAGTCACTGAGATTTGCTCAGGCCACCAGACGTTGCTTCGTCCTTGTCAGGCAACCCGAGTCAAGCAGGACAGAAGCTTGACAAAGCAAGTAAACATAAATATTTATCTTGGGCCCTCTGAATTTCATGAATAATTGACTTCTTTATGTTAAAAATAGCCGCAATCTATGAGTCTCTGAGAGGCGTTGGGTATTTTGCCTACACATTATGATTAATCTCTACACAGGAGCATGTTTTCATCCTTGTGATACGGGTAAGATAGCTGACAACAGAGAGGTTAGCTAAGTTGCATAAGGTCACAGCTGGTTAGCAGCATAGTTAGGGTTTGAACTTGTATCAGTGTGAGTACCAAAACCTTGCTCTTCCCACCTAAACCACTGAGGAGCAAGGAGGAGGATCTGAATCTTACAGCATTAAACTCCGGTTTTTCAGCGTCTGAAATTCTGAGGAAGCTTCAAGTGTTGCATTTGACTGTTGTCATCGAAGTTGATTTATGTTATTCTCAATTGTCAGATCTTTATCTGGGCTGAACCATGGCACAATTAGTGAGTCCTATGGGTTTCCTGGTCAAGCAAGATGAGAAAGCTGAGTGGAGAGAGACCTGAATGCAGCAGCATGAAGGAGCCATGTGGACAGTGGGTTTCATGGTTAAAGCAACAAACCAACTCCGATAGATTCAGTCAGAAAAGGGATTTAATGGAGAAACAGATAATGTCTCATGATGGAATCAATAGGGAGGCTGCAGATCTAGGCTCTAGAAAGATGCAGGACACGTGGGAAACACTGAAAAGGAAAACAGCCTGGGTAGGCGTCCCCGACCCACAACCTCCGAACACTGGGCACCAAGGCCACCAGACTCTCACGAAGTTGCCACCTCTGCCATTGCACACGGCAGGCCACCACTGCACTGCACATGCTTCCCGGTGGATTCCGCCTCTCAGTGTCAGACTCAGGGTCCAAAGCTGGGCCGGTCCAGCTGGCAGCCGAAGCCAGGTTTGGCGTTCTTGTCTGAGTTTTCCGGGTCAGGAGAGGCCTTGGCTGGCATTTTGGCTTCTCGGGTCAGGCAGTTGTCCAACAACCAAATATTCTAAGTGTCTAGTACGTGCTAGATACTGTTCTGGACACTGAGGGGAAGAGACAATGGATAAAAGAGACAAGGTCAGGCCAGCCCTATTGCCTAGTGATTAAGGGACCCAGAAACCACATGGCTGACCAGTTTAGGTTCTAGCCCCAGTGGTTTAAAAAATACATTGGACAGGGGCCAGCAGTTAGTGTAATGGCTATGTTACTGGACTCCCATGTAGCTGACCACAGTTCGAGTCCTGGACCCGGCGGCTTAAACTCAGGCCGGGCGCGTGTGCGTATGTGCCCAAGATCCCGAGAGGAGAATGGAGGAGAAGGGATTGCGGCGCGACCATCCCCCCTGGGGGGCGATTTCTCACTTTCTATCTCTCTGTCTCTCTCTGTCTTTCTGGTGAGCACACATGACCTTTAGCAAAACCTCTCAAAAAAAAAATACATTGGACATGCATGCATATGTGCCCAAAATCCCAATAGGATGGGAAAAAGAAGGAGAAGGGATTGTGGTGTGACCACACCCCATAAGGCAGTGCTTTCTTCACCACCATCCCTTCTCTCTCCCATGCCCTCTGGCAATTACAAGAAAAAGAAGAAGAAAGAGAAGGAGGAGAAGGAGAGGAAAAGAGGAAGAAGAAGAGAGAAACAAAGTCTCAGCCTCCATGGAATTAAGTTCTGTACGGGAAGAAAGATGGTGACTAAAACACAAATGGACAAATAAGATAACTATACACACTAATAAGGAGGTGGAAGAAAATAAAAAGAAATGCAAGAAAATGAGGAGAGGAGGAGAGAGAAGGAGCAAGAAAGAAGGGGAAGAGGAAGAAAAGGAAGGAGAGAGACCAACAGGGCACTTGGAGTATGGTGGACTGGAATAGCCAAATGATGAAGGGAAGCATTTCTGAGATGATACCTGGAGGATGAGGCAGCCAGACAGGGCTCTGGGAAGAGACAGAAGGATCAGCAAGTGCAAAGGCCCTGGGATGGGGAACGTGTGGGTGCTTGGGAGGCAGTGGGAGGCTGAAGGAGGGAAGCATGGAGAATGAGAGAAAGAGACAGGTAGTACAGAGATGTAGACTTGACCTCATCACCAAGACCTTGGGGAACTCCTCAAGTCACACAACTGGTTGGCAACTGAGCCAGAATTTGAGCCCAGGTTAGGGTAGCCAAAGGCTGGCTCTCGTTTTGTCCATGCTGAGGATGGGAATGGTGGTCTGAATCTGGGCCAAGGGAACTGCAAACTGGGATCAGATTCTTGGAAAGAAATCAGAGGCACTCTGCAGGGTGGGTCACAAGGTCTGACCTCATTCTGCATGCTGCTGCACAGAACTGTTGGGGCATGAGCAGGCTGTGACAGTTGCCCAGGTTAGGGATAACATTATCTGCCCTAGATATCATTGGGAGCAGAACTGATAAGAACTCTGATGATCTGGGCAGGCGTGGAAAGCAAACTAGAGGAAGAAAGGAGTCTTTGCTTTTTGGCCTCAAAGAACAGGTGGAGCCGGAGATGAGGAGACTTGAAGAAGAGCTTTGGGCAGGGTTATTGGAAGTTCAGTCAGAGATCTGCTATGTCGGAGAAGCTCCACATGAAGGCACTGCCAGGCACATGGACAAATGAGACTGGATCTCAGGGGAGGGGGAACCAGAGGGATAGATTTGGGATTCAGCAGTGTATGGATGGTTGTAAGGCCATGGTTCTGGATGAGTTTACCCAAGGAA
>NW_006201352.1:315141-319891 GCF_000334495.1 Tupaia belangeri chinensis
GGGTAGAGAAGAGAAGAGGGCTTTGTGCTGAGCCCTGGGACACTCCATGGTCAGAGGTCCAGTAAGTGGAGGGGCAGAAGTAAAACCTCTGGTGTATAGAAGCCAGGAAAAGAAAATTTCTAGAAGGACCCAGAGGGTGGAGAAGTGATCAGCCTCATCACAGCTACTGGGAGGCTGTAGGGAATTGACTGTTGACTTTGGCAAAATGTGGGACCATTAATGCCCTCAATAATTGCAATTTTAGAGGTAGAGTGGGTCAAATCCTCATGGGCAAAAACTGAGAGAAGAATGAAAGGTGGTGAAATGGAGACAGTCTGTTCTCTTTGGGATCATTTTGTTATAATAGGAAGCAGGGAGATGGGGTGGTAACATGAAATCTTGGAATAGAATGAATTTTTTTTTTTGGAGAGTTTTTTTTGTTTGTTTTTTGTTTTTTGTTTTTTGTTTTTTTTTTGTTTTTTGCTATGGGGTGCATACGCTAGCCAGAAAGACAGAGAGAGACAGAGAGACAGAAAGTGAGAAATCACCCCCCAGGGGGAATGGTCACACTGCAATCCTTTCTCCTCTTTTCTCCTCTCGAGATCTTCAGCACGCACGCACACATGCTCGGCATGAGTTTAAGCCACCAGGTCCTGGATGTTAACCGCAGTTGACTACATGGAAGTCCAGCGACATAGCCATTACGCTAACTGCTGGTCCCAGGAAGTTTTGTTTTTTAATTGGAGTTAAATCATGTAGCATACAAGTAATCATTTTAAAGTGAACAATTCAGGGCCTCAGGTAGTGTGGTCGTTAAGGTGCTGGATCCCACATGGCTGATCCCACAGTTTAAGCCCTGGATCTGGTGGCTTGGAAAAAAACACCCCAGGCGCACCTGTGTGTACCCAAAATCCTAAGAAGAAAATGAAGGAGAAAGGATTTCAATGTAGCCTCCCTCCCCCAGGAGGTGATTTCTCACTTTCCCTCTTTCTCTGTCTCTCTCCAGAGAGAGCACATGTTCTATGGCAAAAATCTAAAAAATAAAAATAAAGTGAAGGATTCAATGGCATTTAGTACAGTCACAGTGTTTTGTTCAACCACCAGCTATACCTAATTCTAAAATTTTTCCTCGCCCAAAAAAGGGCAAGTGTTTTTCCAATAAGCAAAAACGAATCTGCTTTCTATCTCTATGGATTTGCCAATTCTAAAGTTTCATATAAATGAATTACACAAGAGATGAATTTTTGTGCCTAGCTTCTTTCATCTGGCCTAATGTTTCCAAAGCTGATCTGCACTGAAGCATGTCACAGTCCTTCGTTTCTTTCCATGGCTGAAAAATATTTTCTAGTATGTATAGACAACATTTTGCTTATCTATTCAGTCGTTGGTGGACATTTGGGCTGTTTTTATTGTTTGACCATTGTGAATAGTGCTGCTATAAACATTCTTATACAAGTGTTTATTTGAACACCTGTTTTCAATTCTCTTGGGCATATTCCTCAGTGTGGAATTAATGGGACATGTGAGGATTCTATCTTTTTATTGTTTTTGTTTTTGAAAGAGATTTTCGCTGAAGGGGATGTGTATTCCCCAGAGAGACAGAGAAGCAGAAAGTGAGAAATCACCTTCCAGGGGGATGATGATGCTGCAATTCCTTCTTCATTCTCCTCTCAGGACTTTGGGCACACATGCACACATGCCTGGCATGAGTTTCAAGCCACTGGGTCCAGGACTCGAACTGTGGTCGACTACATGGGATTCCAGTACTTAACCATGATGCCACCTGCTGGCCCTATCTTTACTTGTTGAGGAGTCACCAAAGTATTTCTACAGCATCTAAATCATTGTATTGTCCCATTAGCAGTGTGCAAGGGTTCCAGCTTCTCTGCATCTTTGACAACACCTCATTTTAAAAAATGGATGATATTAAGACATTTCACACATAGCCTGGAAGAATCCAATAGGGAGAAATCAAGGATGCTGAAGAGAAATAGAATTATTGCTGGAGAATTTAAGGAAGATGTGCCCACAAGACCCACAAATAGAGACTCTCCAAGACAAGAAATCTGCTTGGATGCTAGATTGCCAAAAATGAAAGTGAGAAATATCTCTGACACTAATGTCTGGAGGCTCACTCTGGCAGGCTCATCTTCCTCCTGGTGAGGGCTTTCTCACTGGAGAGCATAAATGGGAGTTGGAGGGACAGAAAGGAGAGAGTAGGCGGTCTCGCGTTAAACTTCAACTCTCCCTCATAAATGTGGTGTTTTGGGCAAGTGGTGTAACCTCTTAATCCCCAGTATCTAAGCTGCAGGATCCCAACACACTGCTCTAGGATCCAGCATGACTATGTGTAACCAGTTCCTTACAAACAGCAGGTGAGTACTTATGTTAAGTCCTTTCCTGTGGCCCACCCTTTTGACTATATTGTGAATTACTGAACAGAAGTAACAACTTTTGCTTTCATTATTTTCTGTATCATTCGTTTATCTTTTATTTTATTTATTTCTGCTTGAATATTATTTCTTTTCTCCTGGCATTTTTTTTTAGATTCTTTTTTGGTTATTATTTCAATTCCCTGAGGCAAGTTAGACGTTCCATTTGTCACCTCTCTGTCTTTTCCTTATGTGCACTAATTGCTATGAACCTCCCTCTTACAACTGCTTTTGCTGTGTCCCAGGGATTATGGAAACTTGTTTACTCATTATCATCAGTTTCCACAATTTTTTTTTTTTGGTCTTAAGGTCTTAATTTCTTCAGTAGTTGTGAAGTAATTCAGGAATAGCTTTGTTTAGTTTCCATATGTTTGTGTATTTTCAAGTTTTTATTCTGAAATTAATATCAAGTTTAATTGCATCATAGTCAGAGAAGATGCTGTACTCTATGGTGGAAGTTGAAAGACTGGAGGACATAGAAGCATGGAAAATTGTTATGGATACTGGAGTCAGTGTGGGAAGAGGGTGGGAGAACTGGAAGAAGGGATGAATGGAATCAAGGAGAAAAATAAAGAGGCAAGACATTTATAGGACACAGAAATAAATGATTATCTGTTGATGATAACACATATAGTATCTTCGACTGAACTGTGTGAAGTGTATGCATGTTGGGTAGATTCACTTTACAAGCTGTAGCGATGTATAGTGATTGAATGTACAAAAGAAATTAAGATTTTTTTTAAAAAGGAAGTAACAGTCTTGCCTTCTTTGGGGACTGCTTTGTAACTAGCACTACTACTGTCCATAGTAAGTGCTTCATAGACATTTGAAAATGAATAAATAGGAATAAAAACAACAGTCCATAAGCATTCATTTAATATGCCCAACAACACTAGCAGTGACGAGTACTTTCCGGGCATGTGCTGTGTGGCAGGGGAGCAGCACTTCATCTACTCTGTACCATGTGGCTTTGAGGTGTGCAGTCCCTCCCCATCCTTTTCTTACAGAGGAGTGACTAGTCCAGTGAAGCTAAGATGCCTGCCATGAAATCTCAGTTGGTCAGACAACCTTCTCATGGCAGATTGGTAAAGACAGCTACAGGTGTCTCCCAGGGATCGGGTGATTTCCTTCCATTCTCGGGTTAGCCATTTGTCAATGTTGAGGCACCAGGGAAATAAACTTAGCCATGAGAAGGTTGCCTGGTTGCTCTGAGTCGATACCAAGGGAGTGAGATAAGCTTTTCCAGGTTCTCAGGGCCTACATGCATACCTGAACCGGCCCTAGAATTCCTCACTACCCCCTACGGTCCCTGATGGAGACTGAGACTCCCAGGTGCCAATCTTTCTGTGTTCCACGGAGAGAACCACCCTTCACTTCCATCCTCACCTCTCCTGGTGGGTAGGTCAAAGGGGGCTTGGATCTTGCCCTGGGCTGCCTGGTGATGCTGTCAGATCCCCTTGTCTTATTCTATCTCCTCTGCCAGTTCAGCCCTCCATTTATCTCAGGGACCTAAGGAGTGAAAAGAATTAGTTCGTTCGCATCACTTTTGAGCTAGAGAGGGCAGCATGGCATTCATAAAATGACGACAACAATGACTGTGGTCACGGCATTTACTGGCAATGGACGGCTCTCAGGTATTTCTTTGTGGCTGAGTCTATTTCAACATGGACGGAGAAGAAAGAGCTAACCTTCGTCCATTTCCTTTGGGCTTAGGCCTTGGTGTACCTACATCCCATTGTTCCTGATTGACAGCTCTTCCATGCCACCTCATCTGACCTGATTCTATGCTAATTACACCCTTGTGTTAAAGAGGAGTCCAGCGCCCAGGTAGAAAAGCCGAGGTCAGTCCGCCAGTGAGCAGTGGCATCATGGAGATTCTCTTGCCTTCGGACTCCTGGCTCCCAATATGCTGATGCATTCCCACAAATGTTTCTTTTTTTATTTCAATTTATTTATTTGCATTCATTCACTGTACATCATTACAGTATACAAAATGAGATTTTCCATCCAGAGTACACTGTGTATTGTCTCAATCAAGCACATCAACAAACATGTTATTGTCAGCAAATGATCTTCCATTTCTTGTTTTCTGTATGTTTTCCTTTTTTCCCCCCATCCTTGATTCCCTAACTCTTACCCTCTGCCATCTCCCACTCTCCTCCCACACTGTCTCCGGTATCTATGTTTGCTTTCTATACTGTTTTCCCCCACATTTTATTGAATCACCAAAGACCCTAATCAATCCAAATACCCTCATAGCAAACACAGGTGACATACACATTTCCATGAACACAAGTCTAACTTTATGCATCCTATAAAGTAGCACCTAGCTGGGGCTA
>NW_006201352.1:320883-355764 GCF_000334495.1 Tupaia belangeri chinensis
TCGTATATTATTCTCAAATTTTTGGGCCATTTTCTCTGTCTTCGTGGTGGATTTTTTCTAGGCCAGCCATTTTCTCTTCTACATCTGAGATTCTATTTTCTGAATGATCTAGTCTGCTTTTAATACTTTCAAGGGAGAT
Source organism: Tupaia belangeri chinensis (assembly GCF_000334495.1). Taxonomy (NCBI): domain Eukaryota; kingdom Metazoa; phylum Chordata; class Mammalia; order Scandentia; family Tupaiidae; genus Tupaia; species Tupaia belangeri. Next base: position 321,023 of record NW_006201352.1, read on the forward strand.
TCTGACTTCTTGTATTATAGACTTCATCTCTAGCAGTTCCATTTGAGTCTTTTGTAAAGGTGTAATTCCTCTTTTAGATCTTGCAAGAATTTCCTCATCTCCTGGAACTCATCAACTTCTTTCTCCTTTCTCTTTAGCAGTTCATTGTCTCTCTTCTCTTCCATATCCGTTAGCTTCGACATTATGAATGCTCTGAATTCCTTATCAGACATTTCCATGATTTTCACCGAACTGCTTGTGGATGAGGAAGAGTTACTCTTTTCCCTAGGAGGAGAGGTATTTTCTTGTTTTCCCATATTTCTCGTGATCCGGCGGTGATTTCTTGTCATCTGATGGATGGTGTGTTTCTTTCAAATTCTTGAAGTTCAGCCGCTAGCTCATTTGCTGGAGGCTGAATTATCAGTAGAAAATCTTCATTCCCTGAAATATCTAGTTCCCTGGAGCCATGTGGAAACTTCTTCTGAAGGCCCGGCTTCTTCTGCCGCTAGCTCATTTGTTGGAGGCTGAATTATCAGTAGAAAATCTTCATTCCCTGAAAAATCTAGTTCGCTGGAGCCATGTGGAAACTTCTTCTGAAAGCCCGGCTTCTTCTTCCCACAAATGTTTCTAATAAACTGAGTTGGCCATCAATAGTTAGCTATTAATCACTTATCTCTTATCAAGATGGGCATCAGAGAATGTTTACAGTAACAGCTGGATGTGGCTTAATCATTAATGCTATTTTCTTTCACAATTTTCCAGGTTTACATCTGATTATATTGGAGCTGATGTATTTATGAGGCGTACTCTGTTTGCTCTTTAGACTGGAACAGGCAAGGGAAGGTCTAAGAAGCAGGTAAGTTACACTCACAGACCAAAGTCTGTTTTGGGGAGGATTTCCAGAATTACCGAGACTTACAGAGCAGCTGGAATGAGGGATTTGAAAATCAACTCCACAGGATTCTGATGAAGATTAAGTGAGATTATGTACATAACTGCTTTGTCTGGTATCTGACAAATGTTAATGTAAAAATGAAATTATTATGATTGATTATGGTTATTTCAGATCTCTCTTCTTCCTTACTCCTTCCCTCTTCCCCCTTTCCTTCTTTCTTCCTTCCATCCTTTTGCACTTCCTGTCCTCCCTCCTCCACCTTTTCTTCCTTTTTTTCTCTTCTTCCTTCTCTACTTCCCCATCTTCTCCTCCTCCTTTTTCTTTCTCTCTCTCTACCCCTCTGTCTGTCTCTCAAAGCTGTCCTATTTTCCACATTCATGTTCAATTGTTTCATTTTGGGATTAGCTTTAACTTTTTGCCAAACTCAGCACAGAACCTGGAAAATTAAGAATGAAGTCACAGCTAAGTGTTAATTGGAGAACCTGGGGCCCAGGGTGTGTCGTGGGGGGTTTGTTTAGAGTTGTCAGTCAGTGGCTTGGAACCAACCACAAGGCTTTGCTCCATAAGGCTGCATGTTAGAGTGGCCAGTAAATGGAGGCAGTGACTTCAGGCACTTCAAGGAAAGGTGGACTCCAGCTCATGTGAGCTAGGTGTGGGGGAACAAGTCCACATTTGCAGTTCGTCATTCTTTGTGGCATATCACTGCTCACTAGTGCCTGTTCTTTGCCTTTATCCTTTCACCTAATACAGGCTTCCCAGTGAGGATCTGCATCCAGACTTTCTGAGCTCAGACTCAACATCTTTGAAAGGGTAAAATTATTCTCTGTGCCCTCGTTGTTTTACTTCTAGCACAGCTCAACATGGCCTTGGGTGTGAGCTGTTAAGGTGGCAGGTGGGTATTCAGGGGAATTGGGCAGTGAGTACAACTCCAATGTCCTGCAAGGGCCTCACTGGTGCAGACAAGCAAAGCATTAGTTTTGAATACCGCCAAGATTAGTATTGTGATAGCAGATTGAAAAGATAGGGAGCTAGTATTTTTGGAGCCCTCACCACAGAAGACACTTGTATTTATTTATCTTAAGTGTTTAATTTTTTAAATTTTATTGCCAGAGTGCATGTGTGCTTGCTACAAAGAGAAAGACAGAGAGAAAGAAAAGGAAATGGCACCCCCCCAATGGGATGTGGTCATGCTACGGTCAGCCATGTGAGATCTGACTCCCTTAGGAAAATATTTTGAGGTAGTATAGGGTTCTCTAGTCAAATTCTATATGGCCCTCCTCCCTTTTCTCTCTTAACTAGTTCTAAGACAACAATTTCTCTGACAACAAGCGCCGTATCTATGTTCCACAAAGGCTGCTTGGTGTCCATCTGACGATGGTAATGGCAGCTCATGCGCATTTAGCGTTTACTATGTGCCCCACGCACATGAACTCGTTTTATCTTCACAGTGGCCCAGCAAAGTAGGTTCTGCTACTATTCCCAATTGAAACATAAAGAAATGGAGGTACTCGGACATTAAGTACCCTTCCCCCAGTCAGAGTTAGTAAGATCTAGTGCTAGGATTTGAACACATGGCTCCAGAATTCATGCTGCCTGAGGTGCATGGTGTGTGCCCTTAGCCTTGAACTTCACAAGCAGGCAGCTTCCTATCCTTGATGAGACTTTTCAAGGACAATGAAGGCATCTTCTACTCTGTGGTGGTCTCTGTAGAGTGAGGACACAGCCTCAGGCCTCTGCTAAATACAGCTCACCTGGCAAGGAGTCCTTATTGACTTAGCAACCCTCTTCCTTTTCTTTGTTGGCTGAGGAGTATCAGCATTGACTGTGACTAGAAAGAAGCACAACTCATTATTCAACCCCTGGTGCCAGCAAGATTCCTCTTTGCAACATGTTTTCCAGGAAGAATGCATGAGTCTTAAACAGTCCTTGGCCTAGAGCACCCCTCATCTCTCAGCACAGAGGCTTAAGCATTGAGGGTCTGGTAAATACACTGTTGACTCCATTCCAGACCCATACTCCCTTGACTTAATTATGTCACCCAGTAGTGTTAATACACACTATAATTTGCTAATGCCCACTCATTGCCTTCTCTTCTTCTCTCACCCATTTCTCCTTCCTCCATATTCATGATTGTGCATATACTCTCACTTTGATTTCCAGGTCCAATTTTGGACAGACATGATATATCCCAACAAAAGCCATGCTCTGGGGGCTGGCAAGTGGCATGGTGGTTAAGGGTGCTGGACTCCCACATGGCCATTGCAGTTCAAGTCCCAGACCTAGTGGCTTCCTTTATTCTCTCTCTCTCTCTCTCTCTCTCTTTCTCTCTCCCACTCTGGTCAAATTAAAATAAATAAATAAATGGACAAAGTTAAATAAAATAATTCTAAAAAATATTTAAAAAGCCATTCTCTGACCATAGCTTGAATCACATTTTCTCTTAGTTGTTCTAAAATCTAAGCCCCCAGTGAAAGCCCACCATCTTTTACCAACTTCCTTCTCCACTATACAGCCATGTATGGACCCTCAACATCATCCTACAACCTGAACAGGCTTGATTTTTAAGGCTCCTTTCAAGATTCCTTAGTGATTAGGGACCAGCAGTTAGCATAATGGCTATGTCGCTGGACTCCCATGTAGTCAACCACAGTTCAAGTCCCAGACCCGGTGGCTTAAACTCACACCAGGCACATGTGCTTGTGTGTGCCCAAGATCCCGAGAGGGGAATGGAGGAGAAGGGATTGCGGCATGGCCTACCTCCCAGGGGGTGATTTCTCACTTTCTGTCTTTCTGTCTCTCTCTGTCTTTCTGGCAAGCACACATGCCCTATAGCAAAAACCTCTGCAAAAAATAAAAAAAGATTCCTTAGTGATTATATCACAGCTTCTCAAGCCTACAACCTGACCAAAGTTGGTTGTCAAGGTGGCTCTCAAGATTCCTTAGTGACTACATGACAGCTTCCAAACCTGCCACCATCTCCCTCTTTCCTTCTCCAGTCGATTGTTTTTCCTCATACTTCGGACAGATGCCTTTAGACAGAATGTAGATGCCCCAGCACCGCAGGACAGAAGTCCTCCATTTTCTCACCTCCAAATCTGTAATCCTGGTCCTACTTTTGGCCACATCCCATCCTTTGAGCCCACTCCTCCAGCACCTGCCCTCTTCTCTGCTCCTCACAGTGCATGATCTGGGAAGACTTATCTACTAATAAATATCCCCAAGAATGCCACTCAAATTGCCATTGTCATAGTTACCAATGGCCTTCATATGGCCACAAGCCATAGACACTTTTTGTCCCTCTTGACTCATGATAAATATTCAACACCGATGACTTCCATCTCCTTAAAAGTTCTTGTTTTGCCATTCCAAACACCACACTCTCCTTGTTTTCTCTGATTCAGTATTCTTTGCTGTTTATCATCTACTATCTTCTCCTTCAAGTTACAATTCTTTAGGAATTTTCTCTTTCAATACTTTGTCCTTGGGTTATCCTATCTAATTCCATGGTGCTACTTACCAATTAATTCATCTCTAACCTGGACCACTGCTTGGGCACCATTCTTATTTCAACTAACCAAGTGATATTTACACTTTGCTATCACACATGCACATCTCAGACTGAACCCTTCCTAACCAGAACTCTTCATCTCTTCCCACTCCTTAAATGTGTGACTTTCTAAATCTTCTCTAGCTCAGTGAATAATAGCTGCCATTAACTAGACATCAGGGATTTGCCAGGAATCTCCTAGGGCCTTTTGTATTCAGTACCCCTCATCTAAAAATCATGATGTCGAAGAACAATAACTATCTTCAAATGATAGACAGGTAAACTTACTTACAAGTTAAGTAACTTGCCTTGGGTCACAGCAGCAAAGCTAGGATTAAGACTGCACCTTTTTATTCTAAGTTTGCTTATGTCTGTTCAAATCCTGGCTCTTGTCTAATTATTTAGAGACCATCTTCATCTTTAGGGATCTGTAGAGTCAACATGCTGCATAATTCTAGGGTAATACTTCAATGCCTTCTCTACACATACTGGTTTCTAAAGTTATACACTGACATCCATTCACATGAATTAAAATGGGCAGGGCGGCAGCCATGGATACTGTCATTCTGGCTTCCTTTTCTCATCCAATTCCATTCTACTTTTGTTCCTGTTTCCCACTCACTCCTCCCATTCTGCTTACTGAGCACTTTTCTGGCCAAGTACTCTGTTAGCCTATGAATACCAAGATGAATCATTTATAGTCCCTGAGTATGAGGAGTCCAGCAGTGTATCAGTCGGGGTTCTCCAGAAAAACAGAATCAATTAGAGACACACGCACATGCACATGCACATACACATCCTGTCTCTCTTCTATCTGGATTTATTTTAAGGAGTTGTCTTTCATGTTTGTGGGATTAGCAATTTCAAAATCCACAGGGCGAGGTTGGAAATCCTGGCAAGGTCAATGTCATCTTGGCCCAAAGGCTAGAAACTTGGGCAGAATTTATGTTGTAGTCTTGTGGCTGAATTTGTGTCTGTTCAGGAGACCCCAGCCTTTCCCCTTAAGCTTTTTAACAGTTTGGGTGAGGCCCACCCACATTACAAAAGACCATTTGCTTTGCTTAAAGCTATCTGACTGCAGATGGTAATCATATCTAAAAAGCCCTTTATAGCAGCACCTAAAGTCTTCTCCAGATGTTTGGTGGAATTACTGGGCACCATGGTCTAGGCGAGAGGACACATGGCAATAGGTCACCATCACTAGCAAGGACACAGAACAGCAGCCTGTGCATCTCACTTGGGCTGCGAGAACGGGATACTTTATGGGATACGCTGTGGGATGCAAAGCAGGAAGGGATTCAGATTTCCAAACAGAAAAGTGACCCTTGAAAATGAGACGGAGAAAAGAAGAAAGGCATTCCAGGCCCCAGGGTAGCCTAAGAAACAGCAGAGAGGCCTGAAGATGCACACTGCTTCAGGAAAACAGGGGTCAAGAGGGCTGGAGTGTCCCATGAGTGTGTGCTGGACACTGTAGGTGGGGTTATCTTCTTAGTGTTGGGCCTAGAATGTCACACTAAAGTTAAGCTTCAGCTTCTAGTCATCTACCATTCTTGTCAGGCCAGCTAAAGGGACTGTGGATTACATTAATAGTTCAGAGCCCACCTTCTTTGAAGAGTTATATATGCTTTTAGAATTTTATTTTCTGCCTTAGGAAGAACAACCAAATATTATCTTAACTACTTGACTACCTGAGACCTAAGGGCTTAATTTTTTAATTAAGAATTCTTAATTCTTTAAAAAAATTCCTTTCAATGTAAAGAAATTTTAAAAACTTGTTTTTCTAATTATAGTTGCTCCCCCACCCCCAGTGTGGAAAACAGGGAATAAAATAAAAATGGGCTAAAATACTGTGGCCAGGGGGTAACTGGTTTTAATGTTTTGCTCTCTTTCCTGCCCAATGATTTCTGTGCACATAAACATGTGTCTGTCCTCTATTCCTCTTCTCTACTCCTCTACTTCTCTTCTCTACTCCTCTACTCCTTTTCTCTACTCCTCTACTCCTCTTCTCCTCTACCCTCTTCTCCTCTACTCCTCTACTCCTCTTCTCTACTACTCTACCCCTTTTCTCTACTCCTCTACTCCTTTTCTCCTCTACTCCTTTTCTCTACTCCTCTTCTCTACTCCTCTACTCCTTTTCTCCTCTTCTCCTCTTCTCCTCTACTCCTCCACTCTTCTCCTCTACTCCTCTACCCTCTACTCTTCTTCTCCTCTACTCTCTACTCCTCTACTCCTCTACTCCTCTTCTCCTCTACTCCTCTACTCCTTTTCTCCTCTACTCCTCTTTTCCTCTTCTCCTCTACTCCTGTTCTCCTCTACTCCTCTTCTCTACTCCTCTACTCCTTTTCTCTACTCTTCTATTCCTCTTCTCCTCTTCTCCTCTACTCCTTTTCTCTTCTCCTCTACTCCTCTTCTCCTCTACTCCTCTACTCCTCTTCCCTCTACTCCTCTACTCCTCTTCTCCTCTACTCCTCTACCCTCTACTCCTCTTTTCCTCTACCCTCTCCTCCTCTTTTCCTCTACCCTCTCCTCCTCTACTCCTCTTCTCCTCTTTTCCTCTACCCTCTCCTCCTCTACTCCTCTTCTCCTCTACTCCTGTACTCCTATACTCTTCTACTCCTCTTTTCCTGTTCTCCTCTACTCCTCTTCTCTACTCCTCTACTCCTTTTCTCTAGTCTTCTATTCCTCTTATCCTCTACTCCTTTTCTTCTACCCTCTACTCCTCTACTCCTCTTCTCCTCTACTCCTCTACCCTCTACTCCTCTTCTCCTCTACCCTCTACTCCTCTACTCCTCTTCTCCTCTACCCTCTACTCCTCTTTTCCTCTACCCTCTCCTCCTCTACTCCTCTTCTCTACTTCTCTACCCTCTACTCCTCTTCTCCTCTACTCCTGTACTCCTATACTCTTCTACTCCTCTTTTCCCCTTCTCCTCTACTCTTCTTCTCTACTCCTCTACTTTCCTACTCCTCTTCTCCTGTACTCCTGTACTCCTCTACTCCTCTACTCTTCTTCTCCTCTACTCCTCTTCTCTCTGTAGTCTCTCAGCTGTACCCACCCCATCCTGTCTGGGCCAGACTATCACCTTCCATGTACCCACAAGCAGACTGTGTGCTCTTTCAAAGTTGTCCCTTTTCCTAAAATGTAAACTCATAAGAGCAGGGCTAGGTCTATGTCACTTAAGATTGACTCTCCACAATCTAGGATACTAGGGACGTAATGAGTATGTGTTGAATAAATAATTGAATATATAAATATTATGTTTGAAATTTATTTTAAGTAGGAAGACACATGGGCATAGCTTAAGTACACATATTGTTTAATAGTGCCAATCTATTAATAAGTACATCTACTTTTGATATTGAATAATGTATATTCATTTATACATCTTTTCATACCAAGTAAAATTTATTGTGAGAATTTCCTTCCAGCAACAAATGTTCCTGTTCAACATTTTTTTTTGAGATTTTTTTTTAAATATAGGGTGCATGTACTTACTGGAGAGTCAGAGAAACAGAAAGCAAGAAATCAATCCCCGGGGTGGAGGAAGGAGTGGCCCTGGCACAATCCCTTCTCCTTCATTCTTCTCTCAGGATCTTGAGCACACATGTACATGTACCCAGTGTGAGTTTCAAACTGCTGGATCCAGGATTCAAACTGTGGCAGGCCATGTGGGAGTCCAGTGCCTTAACCACTATGCCACTATGCCACCTGCTGACCTCAGTACAACGCGATTTTAAGGACTATATGAGTCTCCATCTTATGAATATACCATAACTTAATTCAAACTTTCCAGCTAGGTATTTTTTTCCTCTTATAAATACCATGTTTTCTAACATGGAAAATGCTACCTTGACTATTTTGGACTTAAGTTTTCGTGCACATTTTTATTCCTGCCTCAGGACAAAGTTTTATAGATGAAGTAGTTGGGGAAAAAGGTATAAATATTCTTCTGACTCTAGAAACATAGGAGGGAATCTCAAAAAAATCCATGGGATTAAAGTACAAGTTTATCTTGGTGCAAACAAACCCCTGAAATCCAAGCCTAGTTTTTTCCATAATACACATTTTCTGTGACCTTTCTGAAGATCCCTAGTATTTGCAAACCCCAGAATAGCTGTCCAGCTTTCTATTTCTGTCATGCCAATGATTCAGTTTACAATTCTGACAATTGTTTCTAATTTGACAGGTAAAATTGGAACTTGGTTTTGCACTGACTTTATATCTTGGAGACACCTCTGGTTTTCCAAAATGTGCCCCATCTTCACAACTACTTTGTGAATGAGAATATTCTGGGAAGGGTCACGTGTGGTCTAAGCAGTGAGGCCTGTGGGAGACACAGATGGAGTCTGGTCTTGTCCCGGGTGGTGCATGTGGCTCTCCACATGGCCTCACATCTTGGACATGAGAAGTTGAGGCCAAAGGAAAGCAAGGAGATGGCCAAGGTCCATGGGGACCGGAGTCTGACTGAGGGGCAGCCGTGTCCTTTTGGTGTCCTCACCAGGGTCCCTCAGCAAATCTTTCAAGGGCCATCTCTACCGAGTTACTCATCTGTGACCGCAAGTGTCTAATGGCTCCTTCTTTTTTTTGTCTTTTTTTAGGAACAACAGCAACAACCAAAATCTGAAAAATAAACCATGAAGCTTGGTGAAAAGAACCCCACAGAAAACAAAGAAAGCCGTTTGGAGAGAAAAAAAGTGGTCAGTCTTAATTTCTTTATCTTCCCCTTATATGAATATTCTGCTGACGGGGCAGTCCCTCCTTGCCCCTCCCTGTCCTCCTCCCAGAAGGAATGGCATAGAGCTGAGACCAGGCAGAGTAGGGTAGGGGTGAGGCTGGGCTAGCAGCGCTGGCTAGAAGCAAAGCGATATGGGAAGAAGTGTGAACTGTGGAGTGCATGGGGAAAGGCTCAGGAGACGGATGATCCTGCTAGGACGGAGCTGCTGGTGATTCTCCGAACTTGAGATGGGGAGGTCTCCATTCCCAAGGTCATTTCTCAATGAGGGGACATGAGGTTGCTGATGATTATGCCATCATCTTTAAGGGTACGCTGAAACCCATCCCCTACTTCTCCACAAGGCTTATTTCACCTGCCCCTTCTTCCAGGAAGTTCTCAGCAGCTAGAACTCTACCTTCTCCGGACTCTGCAGATGTTCTTTTTAAACTGGATTCAGAACCAACAGCCAGAGAGGGCCTGCACCATGCTGGGTTTTCACACTGCTCTCCCATGTAGTTCCCTTGGTCACATCACGCTGCAGGTATCACTAGCTCCCTTTTAGGTGAGGAACTGAGACTCAGAAAGGGTCAGAAGCCATGTGGCTAGAACAACATGGAGCAGTCTCCAACACTGGCTCATCTGTGCCTCATCTCCTGTGATAACGTGGAAGAAAATATGTCCGTACTTGTCATAAACCTGTATTTGACAGGACAAAGACCAACATAAGCCTATTTGTCAAATTGCCAAGCAGGTGTGAGACTGGCACTCTGAACATCGTTGTCCTCACACAGGTGTGAAATGGAGGTTCAGGGAGGAGAAGCCACCTGCTTCCGGTCACCTAGGGACATGGAGGACTCATATTAAATAGACAGCAATTCCCTCTAAGTGGACACTACATCTTTCCTCAGTGCTTACATTAGGTGAGTCAAGGGTTTCTGTCTAGGTATTTGGTGTAATGAAGGGAAAGATGCAGTCATCTAGAATATTCTGCTTAAATGATATTCAATAGGAAACCTCACTTTCCCCCCAGTCTTTCTCTGCTAGGAAATGTTTACCTTGCCCAAATCAACTTTCCCCCTTAGGAAATCATCCAAAGGACAGTTTGAGTCCAGTTCCAGAACTGTCTGTTAAGCCCTTGGCTCAGCCAGGCAAGAAGGCCTTAGATGCACAAAGACCCTCAGGGCATGTATGGATTTGCTAGGACCACAGGACACAGCACCACAGGCGGGCAGCTTAAACAATAGAAATTTATTGTCTCGCACTTTGAGGAGTCAGAAGTTTGCAATCAAGCTATTGGCAGTGTGGTCCCTTCAGAGGCTTCTCTCTTGGCTGTAGCTGGCTCTCTCTCTCTCCTGTGTCTTCACATGGCATCTCTGTATGTATTTATGTTCTAGTCTCCTCTTCATACCAGTCATATTGGATTAGGGCCTAGCCAAGCAACCTCATTTTGCTTTATCACCCCTCCAAAAGTTCTGTCTCCAAGTATAATCACATTCTGAGGTACTGGGGATTTGAACTTCAACATATAAGTCTAGGGAGAGGACCAGCCAGTGGTGTGGTGGTTAAAGAAGCTTGATCCCCCATGACCAAATGCACTATTTGAGTCTTGAACCCAATGGCTTGAAAAACTTGCTGGGCATACGTGTGTGTGTGTCCAATATCCTGAAAGGAGACCAGATTGTGATATGGCTATCCCCCATGGAGGAGGGGTGCTTTCTTATATTTTCTCTCTCTTTCTCTCTCCCGGGCAAGCTTATGCAGTCTACGGCAAAATTAAAAAGAAAAAAATTCTAGGGGCCAGCAGATGGTATAGTGGTAATGACTCTGAACTCCCACATGGCCAACTACAGTTTGAGTCCCGGACCCAGTGGCTTGAAATTCATGCTGGGTGCATGTGAGTGCATGCCCAAAATTCCAGAAGGAGAAGGGATTACAGTTTGACTATCTCTTCTGGGGGCTGATTTCTCACTTTCCCTCTCTCTGTCTCTGTCTCTCTCTCTCCAGCAAGTGCATGTGCCCTAACGCAAAAACTTCTTAAAAATTTTAAATAGACTCACAGCCCCTGCCCGCATGAGCCCCAGAGGCACAGAGTGAGCCAGCAGCTGGAAACCAGCAGGGCAGCAAAGGGTCATAGGAGGCTTTTGGGAGGAGGTGGTGAAGGCGCTGAGTCTTTTTTTTTTTTTGGAGAGATTTTCGCTATAGAGCACGTGCGCTCGCCAGACAGACAGAGAGAGACATAGAGACAGAAAGCGAGAAATCACCCCCCAGAGGGGATGGTCACGCCACAATCCCTTCTCCTCCATTCTCCTCTCAGGATCTTGGGCACGCATGCACACGCGCCCGGCATGAGTTTTAAGCCACTGGATCCGGGACACGAACCGCGGTTGACTACGTGGGAGTCCAGTGACATAGCCATTACGCTAACTGCTGAGTCTTGAGAGATAAGCAACATTAGGGTTAGTAGAAAGGAATGGCCTGAGCAAAGCCTGGGAGAACCCACAGAAATAGCAGCCTCATGACTGCTGGTGAATGGGTGTGTCGTAAGCAGGATGAATGTGCTCCAGCCCCAGAGCCCTGGGGCTGTTTTTGACCACAGCCATGAAAGGGATGAGTTTTCTTAAGATCTGCCCAAGAGCACTAGGCCTCAGCCCACAAGCAATGAGGAATGGCACTGGATCTGGAGGCAGGCTCTTCCATGCGCTCCCAGACTTCAGTCCTTCTCCCACCATGTAGGAGTAGCAGCTCCTCCACGGGCTGGTGAGGGCCTGGATAATCCCGTGGATGTGAATACACTTGGGGAAGCGGTGTAGAAGCGTACTAGAGACGAGGGCCAGGAGGGCTCTGGGTAATGGGAGCCCGGGTTAGCTGCCATCTAATTACCCCTTATTTTACACTACGCTATGCCCTGGTTGTATATTGTGTTGATTGCCTGGCTCCTGGCGCCTTTTTAGTTTTCAATCCCAATGGAGAATCATGCAACCATTTACAATAGGAGGAGGGGTTCCTTGATCTAATTTGAGTTTTAGCAAGATCTAGCAAGACCCGTGTTACAGATGAAGTAGCAGGTCCAGGGGACACACAGAAAGGAAGTCATGGTCATGGATAAGGAAGTGGAAATGAGATGGTGACTATAAAGTTCCCATGGGATGGCAAGGGAGGGGCCAGCCCTCAGTGCACAGGGAGATGGCTGTCCCTGCCCCTCCTTTACTTTAGTACCCAACCATGCTCAAACATTTTGCTTCCCCCTGTACACAGGAATCATGCCTGCAGACCTTGGTGCCACGCCCTGCACCCCCACCCTTCTCTCCCTGCATATTCCCCGGTGTACCCACTGACAAGTGTCTACTCAAGAACACCTGCTCCAAAGTCTCTGCTATCCAATTGAGATTGGTGCAGTGCCTCCTCCATTCATGAGGTTGGGACCAGAATATTTTTCTGCAGTAAGAGGAGCTTGAACTGAATGGGGGTTCGCTAATGGAGCAGACTCACATTTTGGACAAAATACCTACTTCCAGTTACCTTTTTTCTTTAAAGTCAACCTCTGCCTTTGCAAGTCATGCTGCAGTTGGCTGTTTCCATGTAAGCATTGGCCCTAGTCAGAGTTCAGAGAGAGAAACAAGCCGAGTGACTGACAACCAATTCAAGAAAGAGCCAGTTCTCCCAGAGGCACCCCTGACTGGATGAATATGCAGAGTGATTAATACATTGGATGATTCATGTGCTCCATTCATCCCTAGCTTGACTATTGAGGATTGGCTTTTCTTTTTGGAATGTTTGATGCCCTGTTTGCATTGAGCAGCCACTTTCCTACTGCTGTGCTTGGTGGGGCTGGATGTTCTCATGTGCATTTGACATTCCAGCCTCTCAGCTCAGCTGCAGTGTTCCAGGTGTTTCATTGCAAGGTGTGCTTTCCATTCAATGCAGGTTGCTGGCTTCTCTGTCTCGCTTGTGGACGTGAGCTTTGCTCTAGCCTTCTAGGTGCTCTGCATTCCCCTAGTGTGCCCTCCAGGTATGCTGGCCTTGCAAAGAGAGAAAAATAAAAAGACACCAAAGGAAAAATAAACATACTCTGGGTTGTAATTCTTTAGAGGGTAGATTTCCCTTTTAGAACTCTTGGATACAGGGGGAAAAAAATGTTGGCCCATTTCCTGTTCAGGCACGATCAAATTGCCACATTTCCTGTTGGGGCGCTCCGCCCTCCTGCCTGTGGACTCTGCCTCCTCCTTCACGGAGATGTCCTGCAGAATCCAGCTCCCGGGGCCGAGTCATCAGCGTGGCCACCAGTGCCTGTGGTAGGAAGCAAAGCATGGACTCCCAGGATCTGAGCTCCACTCTCCTTACCCCTGTTGCCCGCTGCCCTGGGCCTGTGGGGTCAAGGGAGAAGTCGCCTGAGTGCCACCACCTGAGAACCGGAGTGCCGGGTGGGAGGAGGAAAAAGGTAAACAAGGAAACCAGCCTCCGCGTGGCTGGAGGGCTGTGGGGGGTGCAAGCGTGGGTGGCAGCCAGGGGAAGGCGTTTGGCCCCAGCTAAGCTGCTGTTGTGACTGAACGGCCTCGGGCTTAGCATCAGGGAAGCCTGAATTTGATGAAGCCTCTTCATCCATATGACCTTAGCATGGTCCGCTTGCTGGACCAAAGGCATCTCTGAAGCATGGCTGTGCACGTAGAGTGAGGTCGTGATGGAGAACAGCCTCACACTTCTGGCTGCATCCCTGTCCACTCCTCCCCAGACCTGGCACAGGCAGTGGGGCTCCCTGTCAGCAGCACCTTCTACCCCTGGAACCAGTGGGGAGGATGTAACCAGCCCAGGTGAGCCAACGAAGGGGAGAGCAGCTGAGGCAGAAGAGAGCTCCCACCTGCCCTTCACCCACAGCAATGCCCCTCGCACGAGGAGCTCCATTCTGATGGGGTACAACCGAGGGAAGCGCCTTTGGTCTCTAGGATGATTACCGTGAGAAGGGAGGCACAGGGCCCAAAAGAGATGCCCGGTACAGCCAGGTGGCTCAGGGAAAGCGGCATTCAAGCCGAGACTCAGAAGTTGAGTTTAAAGAAGAAAGGTGATGGAAAATGGGTATTTTGTCCAAAATGTGAGTCTGCTCCATTAGTGAATCTCATTCAGTTCAAGCTCCTCTTCTCGCAGAAAAATATTCTGGTCCCATGCATCACTTGGCAATGCCCGTCCCCATCTTATAACCCCCTCTCTCACTCGGATCACCAGAGTCACTGGGACCTCCTTTGTAGCGGGCTTAGTGCTCAGAATTGAAAAGCAAGAAAAAAGGCCCCTGTTCCCAAAAAGTAAGGTCCTGCCCCTGTATGCGCTCTGCCGTGGACACTCACACCGACCACATCCAGACTCTCTTCTGAGTACTTTACCGGCTATGACTCCCTTCTTGTACGTAACAACACATGGCTGGGTGCTATGATCATGCCCGTTTTAAAGATGAGGAAACCCAGTCACGAGTGGCCATTGTAATCAGCCAAAGGTGACACAGTCGTAAGTGCAGGGTGAGGTGTGGGAAGCAGGAGGGTCAGACAAGGTTGAATCAGAGGGATACATACACAGATGAAAAGGCAAGGCTTTCAGGGAGGCTTTACAGAGGAGGAGACGCTGGTGGGCGGTTTCAGATACAAGGGTCTCTAGAAGGGAGGACTTCCGGCAGGTGGAGGAGAGACCGTGGCATTCTTACTTGTGCAATGAAAAGAGTGGAGAGAGAGAAACAAAGAGTATGTCCACATCCAGCATCAGGTTGGCTCCTTGACAACCGATGGGATCGACACCACTGGTAAAGCTGGATTCTACAGGTGGGCAAGTAATGGTGGAGACTCCCACAGCTGAGTGGTCGCATCATCCAGACCTGGAGACAGCCCGGATTGGACTGATTCAGGTCCCTGAACTGTGGACTTCATCTGCTGGTTCACTCCTGTAACCCCAGGACCTTGTAAACAGAACTTAGAAAAACACACACACACACAGAGTAGATGATGGCAGAGAAAGCGCCTTCCAGAGCACCTAGGCCCCTGGAGCCCATCCTCCCGGCCTCAGTTCCCTGGGCACGGGCAGCTGGCCAGCCTTCACCAAGGGGCCCAGATGTTTCTGCTCCAGCCCTGTGCCATCTTTGGATGGGTCCACTGGGCAGGTGGCTTGTTCTCAGTGCCATGCCCCGTGTCGCTCAGTCTTAGATGCGTGCATAGATGCGTCTCAGCCTGAACGGTGCATGTGTGTGCTGTGTGCAGGTGCATGTATGCGCGCATCCCTGTGGTTCTCGGCAGCCTCAGGCCCCAGGACACAGCATGCAGCAAAGGGTCTGCAGGAAAGGGCAGCATGGGGCAGCAGTGACTACCAGGACCCTGCAGCCAAACCTGGGCTCCAGGACAGCACCAGGGACAGCTCTGTGCCCATCTCTGCCTGAACAGTAGGTGAAAACAACCCATCTAAAGACTCAGTGACCTAACGCCCAGAAAGGGCTCAGGGTAGTGCTGACAGGGGCCAGTAGGTGCTGTACTGATTAAGGCACTGGACCCTCCCACGTGGCTGACTGCAGGAGGAGTCCGAGACCTGGCAGCTTGCTTTGTCATTCTCTCTCTCTCTCTCTCTTTCTCTCCCTCCCTCCCTCTCTCTCTTTCTCTGTCTCACTCTGGTGAGTTCATGTGCCCTGTAGCAAGTTAAAAAATAATTCCCAATGAAAGTTAAATAAATATATATATATTTTTAAAAAAGAATAGTGCCTGACAGGTAGCACTTAACAGTGCCAGCTCCAGCTGCAGACAGCTTAGTCTGCCTCACCTTCACGTTCCTGTCTTGTCCAGACACGGGCCAGATGCAGCTAAAATAACACGAGCAGTTGCTTATAGGACATCTGCTAAAGAAGCTCGGGTGTGTTTCAGGATCGTCGTGGAACCTGAGAAAGGGGCGAGGGTGTGGCCGCTGGGTCTATGCACAAGAACCTGGCCTGGAATCCTGCCTGCGGACTCCCAGCTTGCATCCTAGCCTCCAGCTTCCATCTGACTACTGAGGATGAATTCCCTCTGGGACCATCCAGGCCGGGTCCTTTGCGCCCTGGCTGTGAGCCTGAGTGCCACCTCTGACACGCTTTTCTCTCCCTTCCCAGGAATGGTCCTGCTCGCTCCTTGTGGCCTCTTTCGTGGGCGCCTTTGGCTCCTCCTTCCTGTACGGGTACAACCTGTCGGTCGTGAACGCCCCCACCCCGGTGAGTGCCTGCGGCCAGGCATCTTCCCACCAGATGGCGCTGCAGCCATGCGGAAACCGAGGTCGTCCGGGGGTCCCTGGGCAGTGCTCTATCCTGCAGGCTCCCCGGACCCTGGGCTGGACGCTGGTGGGGTGGGGCCGGAGCGGAGAGACGAGGCGGGAGATAAAGAAACAGACTTGATTACAACGTGTGTGTGCGCGCGCGTTTGTGTGTGTGAGTTCCTTGTGGCTGGAATGCGAGTTTCCAGGACAATGTGAGGAGATGAGAGGGAGCTTGGGCGTGCCAGGGGATGGAGGATCCAGAGGGCCCCTAATGCCAGGGAAAGGAGTGAGAGGGGGCCTTCTGCATAGAAACTGTGTTGGGGGAGGGCGTCAAAGCTCATGAGACTGCATGTTATGGAAAACCTATACATGGACTTCAATTTCCAGGGGTACCAGAACAAACTGGTATTTAATCCCATTTTCCGTGAACTCAGTGAAGTTTCCTGGCATGGTTTGTTGATTGTTGTTTCTCTTGACCTCTCATTACAAGGTCACTCAGGTACCTGTTGGAAGAGACCCTTCTTTGGCTTTTGTTGTAGTCTAATCCGAGCAGCTGCAGCTCCCCCAGGCCCCCATCATATTACCTACACTGCTACTTCCTTCCTGGGTGCTCCACCCTCAGGGTCAGGGCAGGATAGAGATGTGAGGGAAATTTCCTGGAGGAGGTGATGTCTGACCCAGGTCCTAAAGGTGGAAGGAGGTCACACAGGCCTAAGAAATCCGGATCGTTTGGAGACACGTAGGCAGCCCCAGGTAGCTGGAGCACAGGATGTGCTTGGAGGAGTGAGGGCAGATAGAGCTAGGCTGTAGACAGATCTGGGTACCGCCAGGCTTGTCTGGGGCCCAGCATCCCTTACAGAACACAGGGGCAGTCTGGGCTCGCAGATCTCAAAGGGTTCCCAGGATTCCCGGGATTTTGCAGATGTGGCTCAGACACCTGGACTCTTTGTCCAGGGTAGCTTTGCTTTTATAATTCTGTAAAGTTTTTGGAACAAGCAGATGGCATAATGTTTATATCACTGGACTCCCACGTAGTTGACCATGGTTCAAGTCCCAGACCTGGTGGCATAAAACTCACACTGGGTGCGTGTGCATGCATGCCCAAGATCTTGAGAGGAGAATGGAGGAGAAGGGATTGCGGTGTGGCCATCCCCCCTGGAGGAGTGGGTGATTTCTCATTTTCTGTCTCTCTGTCTCTCTGGTGTGCCCTCTGGCAAAAATCTCTTTAAAAATATTCCGTTAATTTTTCAACATTTTGGAGTTTTGTGTGAGTTTATTTGGAAAATTCATTCCAATGCTAAAAATAGGATGAAGGTCCAGGCGCCGAGGTGACTTCTATAGTCACTTGCTGCCATTGATGATGTTTGATTTTTGTCATTGTAATAGCATCTCAAGATAGGGATCTGGCCTGTCCACACTTGTCTTCAAAAGAGGACTTGGACTTTGCTCTCTGGCTCCACCCTGGAAGTGTAGACAACCCTCTCACTAAGACAGCAGAGAACCTTTGCATTCCTGGCTGTGGAGCAGAGACATGTGAAGCTTGATCTGGAATAGAATGACACAAGTTCAACCAATGACTGTGGAAAATGGGGAAGGAGCAATTCTGTCATTCATTCAGCCTACGAATATTGGGCTGTTGGAAAAGCCATGCGTATTTTTCTGTTTTCCTATGCAAAAATGCATCACGACTTTTCAGACAACTCAATACTTATTGAGTGCCTACCACATATCCAACACTGGGAATCAGGGAAGGCAACCTGGAGGAGGTACCACTGGAGCAGAGCCAGGAAGGATGGGTAGGATTTCTCTAAGTATCAGAGGGAGGGGCAGGGTACTAAAGCACACACGAAGGCCTGGCTCTGCCAGATGGTGGGATGTAGGGGTGTGATGTGCCAATGCCCGGGGGTGGGGGGGTGGGGAGATGGGATGGAAGTAGAGGTAGAAAAGCAGGGTGGAGTTAGAAGAAGAGGGACTTAGAGCTTAAATTTAAGAGAGGGACTTTAGTCTATGAGTTTAGGGAGTCACATCAGGTTTATAAATTCAGGGAGTGGTGTGTGGGTCCAACTCACCATATTTTAGAAAAACAGCTTTGGTAGCAGAGGGAAGGACAGGAAAGGCCAGAGCTTGCAGGTATCTGGTGGGCTAGACGATGTGAAGTCAGTGGAGGAGAGGGGTCGCTAAGGACCACACAGTCAAGTGGCCTTCACATTTCTTACACGAATAACCCATCTTAGCACAGCCTCGGTAACAGCACTCATAAGCAGAGCATGTGTGATGTGCCAGTCCTTCCTCGAGCGCTTTTCATGCATTAATTAGTTCAGTGCATCCTCACGACAACCCTGTGAGGTATTAGCACCATTATCCCCATTTTACAGATGGGGAGACACTGACTTGCCCACCATCACACAATAAGTGGAGTCCGAGTTTGACCCTGGGCAGGGTTCTGATTCCTGATCATCAGACTCATTTTTTGTCATTTTAAATCAGGGCCTTTCAGTTTTATGTCCTGAGATCTCTCATGTGGGATATTATAGCTCTCTTCTTTGGGCCAGTGTGCCCAGCAAGGTGTTTAGTCTTTGTGACAGTATCTTGGTGTCCTCGGGGTTTGGCAACCATGGCTCATTAAAAGCCCAGGGCTCTCAGCTGGGCCCAGCCTGCCGAGGTATAGGGAGCTGGGAAGTGCCATTCCTGATGGGCAGCTGCTTCCCAGGGCCTGCTCTCCACCCCTGAAGGGAGACTCACTCCATGATCCCTGGCCAGCTGACGCTGCCACAAGGCTGCCTACCAGGCATGCCTCCTTCTCACAGAAATCCTGAGAACTTGGTGCCGTAGTCAGCTCGGGCCGCCGTGACAGAATACCACAGACCAGGTGCCTTTAGCAGACATTTATCTTCCCATACTTCTGGAAGCTGGAAATCCAAAATCAAAGTGCCAGCTGGTTCGGTATATGGGAGGGCCTGCTATCTGGGTTGCGATGGCTGCCACTGTGTCCCCACGTGGTTGAGAGAGGGAGGGTGAGCGTACTCTCTCATGTCCCCAGGTGGTTGAGAGAGAGAGTGAACGTGGTTGAGAGAGGGAGGGTGAGCGTACTCTCTGGTGTCCCCCCGTGGTTGAGAGAGAGAGAGTGAATGTGCTCTCTCGTGTTCCCGTGTGGTTGAGCGAGAGGGTGAGCATACTCTCTCGTGTTCCCATGTGGTTGAGAGAGAGGGTGAGCGTACTCTCTGGTGTCCCCCATGGTTGAGAGAGAGAGGGTGAATGTGCTCTCTCGTGTTCCCGTGTGGTTGAGAGAGAGAGTGAATGTACTCTCTGGTGTCCCCCCGTGGTTGAGAGAGAGAGGATGAGCGTATTCTCTGGTGTCCTATATATGGGCATGAACTTCATGATGAGGCCTCCCCCATGGCCTCACCTAACCCGAACTACCTCCCCAAAAACCTGTCTCCAGATACCATCGCATGGAGGGTAAGGCTTTGGCGCATGAATTTTGGGGGTGAAACTGTTCAACCCTTCGTGGCTAGTTATTGATGGTATGCCCATTTCATGGGTCAGGAAACAGGCTCAAGTTTAAGCACCTTGTCCAAAATCACACAGCTGGGAGTGGCAGTGCTGGGTTTAAACCTAGAACCCAGGACCATCGCTTTTCCACACGGAGCCCTAAAGTCCAGTGATGGGAAGACTTGATATGGTTAACCAAGGCAGAGGATGAGGGTAGGGAGACTCGCTGGGTCACAACAGGCGGCGGGCTGTCCACCCGCTGCTCCCTCCCCCAGTGGTTGTTCTGGGTTCTACTTAGAACTACTCTGAGGGCTCCAGGACCACTTAGATGACATTGAGATGGTTTTCCAGCCAGGGCCTAGGATTGCCTGGATCCTGCCCTTAACCCTCCTTCCCATGGGCAATCACCAGAGAAATGGTGCATGTAAAAACACAACCCAACAAAGAAACAGAAGTGGCTTTACTATTAGCTAAACCAGCACCCCAGGTCTTCCACTCCCCATCACCCCCTTTTGCTCTGTCTAAAGGCTCTAATGTTTGATGCTTTGCTCGTGCTGTTTCATGGAAATTGAGAGGGGCAGATATTCAGTCAGTCGTCCAGCAGCCTCCCCTGGGCGTTGACCTTATGGTGTCATGTGGTCAGGTGTCAGGGTGGAAAGGTGCACAGGACACACATCCATGTCCTTGGGGGTCCCCAGACCAGCAGTGGTGATGGACCTCCAAGAGCTAATTAGCAGACAGTGAGAGACGAGCGCGGGAGCCATGAGCAAACGCTGCGGAAGGACAGTGTCCTAGCCAAGGACGTCAGAGGAGGCTCACTGGGGCTTGAGAGAGCACAGGTTTCAGGAATGGTGAAGACTCAGGGGTCGCTGGGGTTGGGGTTCTCAGGGGAGAGGTGAGGTAGAGGCTGGAAAGGGGAGCTGGGGCCAGCTCTGAAGTCACAAAGGCCAGGACGAGAGCACCCTCCAAGGAAGGAGCCCCCTCCACTGCAGCCAGGCAGCTCCCCACATAGATGCCCCTGCAGGCCAGCAGTGAAACTCCTTGTGAAACAGCTCTGAGAGTGAAAAGAGAGGTGATGCTTGAGGAACTCGGCCAGCATCAGAGTCCCTCTGATTCTCTCTTCTCCGTGCAGTGGGCGAAGAAGCCCAGGATCAGGGAGACCAGGAACAGAGCCGGGCTCCACAGCATGGGACCCAACACAGGCTGGAAGGCCTACATCTGGTGAGGACTGGGGCGTCAGAGCTGACTTCACTTGGGTGCTGGGGTTTCTCAAAGGAGACAGGAACCCTGGGCGTGGAAGTGATACAGATGGGTTGAGGAGTGTTTGTTCACAGAAATGGTCAGAAGCAGCTTCTAGAATCAAGTTCCAGCATGGACACTCCCCCGCCAGGAGAGGCACCAGCTTCAGCCCGATGCTCTCAAGGCCCTGCCCAGCCAGCCGCAGTGTGAGCTAGCTCTAGGTGGTGGGGTCCCAGAGGGGCTCCAGCTTGCAGCAGTTTTCCAGAACAGGAGACAGCATGCCACTGTGTGAGCCCTCTCAGCTGTAGTGACTATGGCCCTAGCTGCTGCCCTGTAGAATACTCAGAGCTTCTCTCCTTAGATATTTGGAACTTCCTGGGATGCCAATAATGAAAATCATTCTCTCCTCTGGGCATTGCCTGTACACTTGGCCCATGTTAGGGATGGCACACACATTTAATCCTTGTTACAATCCTGCGAGGAGCGGGCATGGTGGCGCCCGCCCTATGATAATCCTATGAGGAGCCACAACTAACCTCCTTTTGTAGATGAGCAAACTGAGCCGAGAGAGGTTAATGTGTCTGGATTCCAGAGGAGAGAGTGAGACGTTTCCTCCAGTTCCACTTGTTCCTTGTCAACACAGCCTAAATGAATGTATGTCCTACCCACCCTATTTTCAAAGAATCCCTGGAATCCACCTACTCACTGTACCCTACTTGGAGAAGACACCTGTATGCCTCATGCATCTGCAAAGGCTCCTTGGCCTATTCTGGCCACTGGGATGGGAGCAGAAGTGATTGTAAGCCACACAGAGCCTGGCCCTTCTTCAGGGTCTGCAGTTCTTTCTTCCACCAGGTGGCAGAGGTGCAGAATGGCAGAGGACAGCCTGGTACTCACTAGACCTGGTATGAAATAGCAAGGAGTCTTTACTGTTTTTAGCCATTGAAACCTGGACCTATCTGTGCTGGGATGGTGCACTATGCACCACGATCAATATCCTCAGCAGCTACCCCCCAGTCTCTAGCCTGGCTCCCTGTGGGATCTTCTGATTTCCCCTGATTCCACTCTGCTCCTACAGCTTATTCTCCACCCCAAAATAAAGGCAATTCATATGGTGCTTCTGCTCAGACCTGCCACGGCTGTCCATCGTGCCTAGAAAAAAATTCAGATTGCCGCAGCATATAAGCCCAGAATGTCTGGGTCCTAGAGATCACCCAGCATTTTTCTCCCCTCTCCCTCTTCTCTGTCTACACAAGCCTCCTGCCCTGGCTGCTCCCCTTCCAACACACTGTACGTACACCGGCCAGCACTTCAGGGCCTTTGTGTATGCTGTTCCCTCCGGCTGGAATGCTCTTCCCCGGATATTCTCCCCTTCCATGACGTACAGCCTCTCCTCAAATGTCCTCTCTGCAGCCTTTCCCTGATCAGCCCATCCGAAATAGCACCTCTCCGCCACTCTTCGCCAATCTCACCTGAGTTTATTTCTCAGTACAGTGTTTAACCCTCCTGAGATGTGGGATATTTATCTTCTTCTTGTCCATTCCTCCCCCGTTTTAGAATTTAGGCCCCAGAAGACATGGACTTCATGATTTTCTTGCTCCTATAGTGTCAGTACCTGGAATGGCAGCTGGCACATCGCGCAAATTTATAAGTATTTGCTAGATGAGTAAATAGATCAATTTAAGGGGTTTTGTTTGGTTGGCTGTTTTTGAGCAAATATAGTTCCAAGGCAAGTCCCCTAGGAAGCCTCCGTCCAAAGCCAGTTGTCAGCTGTGAGTCTGTCCTGTGCGACCACCCCAGCCCACCTCCCTACATGCACAGAGAGCGACTTGGTCCAGGTCTGTCTCACTCAGGGGAGCCTTCTAGCTGTTCCACCAGCCAGCCCGCTACTGCAGGGGATGGCAAATCTTGTTCTGTGAAGATCTAGATTATGCATGTTTTAGGCTTTTCAAGCGGTATGGTCTTGTCACAACTACTCAGCTCCGCCTTTGTGGTGGGAGGACTGCCACATGCCATCAGGAATGAATGGGCCAGGCTGTGTCCTAATAACTTTATTTTCCAAAACAGGCAGTGAGCCAGGAATTGTTGGCTGAACCCTGTGCTGGAGGTGCTAGGAAAAGCATTCGCTCTCGGGGCAGAGGACATTGATACTCAGTCTATGCTGTGCAGTATTTCACACAGAGATACTATGTATGTATCGGCCTACCTACCCATCTAAGGCATTCGGGTGCCCTTGTAAAAGTGTACAAAACCCAGAGCTCATTTGCATGACAATCAAATGGAACTGATAATTGCCTGAATTTTCAAGCAGTCATGCATGCTGGCTAAAGATATTCATGTAAAATCTGGAAAATGGCCCCAGACTCGTGCCGAATAAGGACACCGTTGCTCTTCCTGGCATATCTTCATTAGTACTGCTAGATAACCTGGGATTGCCAGAAAGCTGAGATGACCTTTGGGGTCCCCAGTGTCTCAACTCCACCTGAGAGACCAGTAAGCACTGGGTAGACACATGGCAGCCTGGAGTGTTTAGGGGGGAGGGGTTCTGAGCCCCCAGGGCCAGTATAGAAAGAATGACCACTGGGGATGGACATTCAGAAAGGTCCCCAGGAAGTACCCGAGTTTAGATAATTAGGTGTAGATTAGGAGGCATGAGTGCAAAGATACCGGAAAGCAAAGGAGCAATGCTGTGGCTGGAGGAACAGAGAAGGTGGAGTGAGAGGGACAGCTTAGGGTTGTTCCAAAGACAGAGAGGAAAAACTCTGCCCACTGCATATGCTGCAGCTGTAGTTCAGGGAAGGCTGAAGGCTTCCTAGTAATCGTGCCGGAAGGCTTAGCAAAATGTGCACATAGGATTCTATAGATCAAAATGTCATTCCAAAGAAAACTGAATCTTTTTTTTTTTCCATTCTCCTCTCAGGATCTTGGGCACACACGCACATGCTCTCGGCATGAGTTTTAAGCCACTGGGTCTGGAACGCGAACCACGGTCGACTACATGGGAGTCCAGCAACATAGCCATTACACTAATGCTGGTCTCGAAAACTGATCATTTCTGTTTCCCTGGTGTCTGGCAAAGCACTTGGTATGTAGGTTTGCAACAACTTCACATACTAACTACCTACCCAGAGTTAGGCCAAACTGTACAGGTTAAGAGCACCATCCTTGGGGACCAGCAGTTAGCATAATGGCTATGTCACTGGACTCCCATGTAGTCGACAGCGGTTCGAGTCCCGGACCCAGTGGCTTAAACTCACGCCGGGCTCATGTGCATGCATGCCCAAGATCCCAAGAGGAGAATGGAGGGGAAGGGATTGCAGCATGGCCATCACCCATGGGGGGTGATTTCTCGCTTTCTGTATCTCTCTCTCTTTCTGGTGAGCGCATGTGCTCTAAAAAAAGAAAAGAAAAAATAAGAGCACCATCCTTGGCTCATCTAGGTGGCATGAAGTTTAAGGAGTCTGAATCCCAGTTCAAGTCTTGGATCTGGTGGCTTAAAAAACACACCAAGCACATGTGTGTGCGTGCCCAAAACCCTGAGAGGAGAATGGAGGAGAAGGGATTGTGGTGTGGTCATTCCCCACTGGGGAGTGCTTTCTCATTCTCTCTCTCTCTCTCCCTTTCTGCTTCTCTCCAGTGAGCCTAAGTGCCCTGTAGAAACTGAAAAATAAAACAAAATCCCCCACCATCCTCTATAAGATAGAAACTGCAAACTTGGAGATTCCCTGAATCACTCATACTTCTTAATATCTGGATACAAATGTGGGGGTTTCCACTCTCCTCTTAGGTTTGATCATTTATTGTAACAACTCACAGAACTCAGAAAAGTGTTATACTTACAATTTATACTTTTATTATAGAAAAATATGTGCAAGTCAGTATGAGCTAAAAGAGATACATAGATTGTGGTCTGGAAGAGTTCCAGAAGCTTCTGGCATTTTGCTTCCCAACAAGTCAGAGCACATCATGTCCCCACCACCCTCATCCGGTACATCAGTGTGGAATGCTATAAACAGTGTTGCCTACCAAGGACGCTCACCTGCACTTGGTGTTCAAAGATTTTTGGGCAGTCTCATCATGTAGGTGTGACTGATCAGATCATAGGCCACAAGGCTAAAATCGATCTCCAGTCTCCTTGTCTTCCCTGGGTGTAGGACTGCTATCACTTGATTCAAAGCTCTACCTTCTATCACAGTGTGGGTCGTTTTGGTATGGCCAACTGGTACCAAAAAGACAAGTTACCTCATCAGCATACCATATAAGGTGGGGGTCTGAGTGGCCCACTGCAAATAACAAGACACTCCTATCACTCAAGTAACCCCAAGATTTAGAAGCTACCTTTCAAGAATCAAGAACAAAGGCCAAATTATTTTGCTAAATAACTATATATTGTGTGTATGTATGTGTGTGGGTGTATATATGTATGTGTATATATACAGACATGTATATAACATATGTATATATGTATGTGTATATCTACATGCATTATATGTATGTAATGTACACTATATAAATGTATGCTCTGATTATTAAAATACTCCAACAATGTTTGTTGGGGCCAGACAACGCTGCAGTGGTAAAATGCAATACTCTGTGAGGATGAGCTATGTGGGAAGGTTCCAGGTTCACGTCTACAGACCTCCCTAAGTATGCTGGGCACACACTTTCCCATGACACAGGGCTGGCTGAGGCTGATCATGGCATCGGGACCCTACTGGGGGTACTCGCTCGCTCATGAAATAAATAAATAAATAAATAAACCTTTAAAAGTGTTTATCAGATTATTTAGTGAATGAGAGCAGGGAGGAGTAAGACAGACAGAATGAACGAGATCTTAGCTGCGGTCCAGTAATTGCCCCTACTCCTACCCACTGTAAATTACACTTGACAAAACACCAGCATCCAAAAGCATAATACTAAATGGCTCAAGTTTTATAAAGAATTACTCGTCTTGGGGCCTGCGGGTGGCCTGGTGGTTGAGGGCACTGCACTTCCAAATGGCTGACCATGGTTCAAATCCTGGACCTGGCAGTTTGCTTTCTCACTTTCCCTTTCTCCCTCTCTTGTTCCTCTCTGGTCACATTTAAATAAATAAAGTTAAATAAAATAAATCTTTAAAACAAAAAGAACTGCTCACCTTTTTAGTGGCTTCTGAGTTGGCAATGTTTTGTCTTTCTTGGAAGGAGACACACAGAATCTCACTCCACTGGTGTTAGTATTTAAGCCAAAGTTTACTTAGAATAATTCATTTAACTCCCCATAAATTTCCCAGCAGAAACAGTGAATTCTATCATTTTCCTCTCCTTATTCCTTCCCTTAGGGTAGGTAAACAAATGGTGATAAAAAGTAAAATCAACACCTCCCTACAAGGATAGAGCTTCCCCAATTAGCCTTAGATGTGAGAAAGTGCTCAAAGAAAAGATTCACATGAAACGACAGAAAGAGAACCCAGAAGCAATTCCTGGTGTTTTGGATTAATTCCACCCAATGCTATAGTCTCAGCAGATGTCTGGGAGCCCAGATCTGATATAGAAGAGTGGCCCATGGCGGGGCACCTCTGTGTGGACTGCGGTCTGTTCTCAAGGAAGCTGTGAGGGAAGGTGGACATAGTGTCGAAGACATCAGTTCTGGTTGGGTGGAGGGCGAGGTGTGGTAGGGCTCGGTGCCCTGGTGAGAAAGGCAGAGATTACAGGAGGGCCCAGTGCATTTTGTCACTGCAGAGACGAATGGTAATTATATTGAGGAGAGAGGCATCTCTGAATCCCAGGGTCTTTCTTCTCCCTCGCTCTTTTCTTTTTTTCATCATGCTTTTGCCTACCCTGTAGTGGTAGTTAGAAAAGCAACAGTCTTCTATTAGAAAAAGAAAATAGCACAAAAAATTAATGATAAAACTACTAGTATGAATCACCTTCTGAGTGAAGAGCTATGGCTTTCATTTTTATACCAACTCAACATAGTAGATATTGTGTGTGTGTGGGGGGGGGACCCTTTTACTAATAAGGGGGAGATGGAGTAATTGGCCCAAGGTTTTCTGCCTAATGGATGGCCCGCTGGGGTCTGAACACAGACAAAACCTGGGCTCCATCAGAGGGCTCTTTTAGTGTGTCATCCAAGTCTACTCTTCTCCTCCTTCTTCTTTGGCTTAATAGTTACATTATTAGCATCTTTTTCATGTTATTGAAAATTCTCTGTCTCCAGGATTTTTTTTATTGCTGTGCAGTGCTGTATTTAGTGATGTCCCATCTTCCCAGTGTGGCCCTCTGAGATTGTTTCCAATTTCTCTCTAGTATAAGATGCTGCTGCATAGTTTAAATTGGGAACTGTGGGTCATTTGCTTTGGTTTGATTTTAATCAGAGACAGAATTGCTGTTGACCACCAGGAGGAAGGGAGGCTTTCCAGGCCTGGGCACTGGTGTCTGCGACTCCAGGCTGTGGATGCCATCCCTCCCTGCCATCCTCTGGAAGTCCCAGCCTGTTAGAGCTGGAGAATCTGTATGTTTGATTCAGAATTTTCTCATCTCATAAAGTTCTTTTGATAAAGTGCCTTTGCTGAAGCTAATAGGGAAAGGACCACACGTCTGTCAAGGCTCAGGGGAGCTTGGCTTAGTGGGGTGTGGGTGGGGGTAGTGACTTCTGCAGGTAGAGAGCTGGGAACTGTCAGCCCAGTGAGATTAGAAGGGGGAAAACGTAGAGGGGTATGTTGAGGTGGGACTGCTGAAAAGACCAAACCCAAACCAGTGAAACTAGAAGCAGCCTGTGGAGAAAGGCTGACCCAAAGGGGAGAGATGCTGAGATTTACTGAGCATTTACCATACACTGACATAACAGTGGAGTCTTCACATACCTCATTTAAACCTTCCAACAGCTTCATCTGCAATTCCTGACCTCCAAATTAGTTACTTCAGGACGGGTACACAAAACTACCGCCCTGAACTTTTGTTGTGTCTGATGCCTTTTTAAAACCCCTGCTGTCAGGGACCAGCAGTAAGCGTAATGGCTATGTTGCTGGACTCCCATGTAGTCACTGCGGTTTGGACCCGGCGGCTTAAACTCATGCCAGGCGCATGTGCATGCATTCTTCTGAGAGGAGAATGGAGGAGAAGGGATTGCGGCATGGCCATCCCCCCTGGGGGGTGATTTCTCGCTTTCTGTCTCCCTGTCTCTGTCTTTGTGGTGAGCACATGTGCCCTATAGCAAAAAAATCTCTCCAAAAAAAAAAAAAAAGAAAGAAAGAAAGAAAGAAAGAAGCAAACCCCCCTGCTGTCTCAAGCCTGATGTGCAGCCCCTGTGAACCATCATGTGAATAGTAATGATAGAAAGTAACAGTAAGTGACAGCACTTTCCCTGTTCATTCCAGTCAAATGGCGGGCATGCAGGAAGGAGTGAGGAGCCCTATTTCAGGCCTGCTCGAATGCACTGTCCCCTTATAAACACAGCTATGCAGTCTCTCAAGAGAATTTTCCAGCAGGAAAGAGGCTCAGGATTAATTATGGTTGAATATAAGGGTATTGAGAGTTCTCTCACTTCCCTCCTGCCTGAGGCCAAATGAAAATGAAACTTACTTTCTTCATGTTCTGTATAATGAAACCCTAGAGATGGGTCGGCTCATTATTGCGGAGGTAGTTGAGAGGAGAACCCAGGAGACTCTGAAAGTCTTACTTGTCTCGTTATGGCTGACAATTGATTTGACCTTTCATCGTTTCTACTTCCAGTCTGAAAGCCAGCCATGGGAGCAAAATATTCTCAGGATTCTAAACATGCAGGGACCTCTCTCTCACCCAATGGGTCAGCAAAACTCCAGGGGACTCGTACATAGAGGAGGGAAAAACCACCACAAACCTGCAGACTAGCTATCGAGACAAGTCAGAAGGGAAGTTGAGCATTTTCTTAGGACGCGAGAGGTGTGTGTGGTCCCCCCAGCTCCCGCAGGTTTGATGACTCATAAGAAGGACATGACAATTTGGCACAGGCAGCAGGCTGTACGCACAGCTCTGATACGTCACAGTGCAAGGACACGAGGCAAGATAAGTAAATGGGAAAGTGCAGGGACCGAAGTCCAGAGAAGACCAGGTGCAAACTTCCAAGAGTCCTCTCCCTCTCCCAGGAGTCACATAGGACACACTTAATTACCCCAGCAACGAGTTGTGACAAACTCACGTCAAGTTTGTCTAAAAGTTTGTCTCATTAAACTCAGAGTCCAGGCTTTTTATTGGGAGCTGGTCACATAGACACCATCTGCTTGGCATGTAAAACATTTCAGACTCCGGAAGAAAGCAGGTATAGGCCACACAAAAATCACCAGTTTTGCAGATAGTCCAAGCACAGCAAGCCACTCTCAGCAACACCCTAAAGCTCAAGCTCCCAGAAGCCAGCCCAGGGCCAAGCTCCCAAGCAGGCCTCGCTAAGGAGAGCAATCTCAGCCTGCTGTGGTGACCCTTTTCTGCCCAGGAGGCCTCAGCTCAGGTAGCTGACATTGTCACTACTGGTGGAATTTTGTCCTGTGTGGCCTTCATTCAAAGAGTCTGGTTTGGCAACAGGCACTTTTATAAGCACTTCTGTGCTGTTCTCCTCACCGGACTGGTGCATGCTCTGGGACAAACAATCGTTACAGATCCCTATGATGTCATGGGCGTGACTTGCCCTATCACATGTCAGTGTGTGCACTCTGGGCCACCCACAGAGCGTCCTATTTGTGTGTATTTTTATGGCACTCCTGAGCATAGCTTTAGATGAACTTATGACAGGCTCTGTGTGCATCAGTAAGGAGCATTCATGTTGTAAAACAGGCTACAGGGTCATTTGCCTCCCATTGTCTGGCAATTACCTGCCATCATTTGGAGGGACTCTAAGCCAGTCTTCCTGGCTGGGAATTGCAGAGTTTAATTTGTTTCCAGAAGCTTGGCCCCTAAGTCCTTGGGCTAGGAGATACTGGTAAGTTATTCACCAGTTTGGAGTCTGAGAAACAAATACAGGGTCCCTATTTTACAAATATAGAAAGAATGAAACCAATACCATCTCCATCAACGCCCCAACTTCTGAATCTCACTGTGTGCTTTTTATGGACCCCACACTGTGCTCAGATTAAATTCTCACCATAACTCTTTGAGGAGGGCAATAATTTAACACATGAGGAACCTGAGGCACAGAGGTTAAGTCCTTACCTAAGATCACCCAACAGAGAAGTAGTAGAGTTGAGGGCACCAGCAGTTAGCGTAATGGCTATGTAGCTGGACTTCCACATAGCCGACCGTGGTTCGCGCCCTGGACCCAGTGGCTTAGAACTCACGCCAGGCACGTGTGCGTGCGTGCCCAAGATCCCGAGAGTAGAATGGAGGAGAAGGGATTGCGGCATGACCATCCCCCCTGGGGGGTGATCTCTTGCTTTCTATCTCTATGTCTCTGTCTGGCAAGCACACGTGCCCTATAGCGAAAACCTTTCAAAAAAAAAAAAAGCCAGTCTTCCTGGCTGGGAATTGCAGAGTTTAATTTGTT
This sequence comes from Tupaia belangeri chinensis, assembly GCF_000334495.1. Classification (NCBI taxonomy): domain Eukaryota; kingdom Metazoa; phylum Chordata; class Mammalia; order Scandentia; family Tupaiidae; genus Tupaia; species Tupaia belangeri. The sequence goes on from NW_006201352.1 coordinate 351,627, forward strand.
TCCAGAAGCTTGGCCCCTAAGTCCTTGGGCTAGGAGATACTGGTAAGTTATTCACCAGTTTGGAGTCTGAGAAACAAATACAGGGTCCCTATTTTACAAATATAGAAAGAATGAAACCAATACCATCTCCATCAACGCCCCAACTTCTGAATCTCACTGTGTGCTTTTTATGGACCCCACACTGTGCTCAGATTAAATTCTCACCATAACTCTTTGAGGAGGGCAATAATTTAACACATGAGGAACCTGAGGCACAGAGGTTAAGTCCTTACCTAAGATCACCCAACAGAGAAGTAGTAGAGTTGAGGGCACCAGCAGTTAGCGTAATGGCTATGTAGCTGGACTTCCACATAGCCGACCGTGGTTCGCGCCCTGGACCCAGTGGCTTAGAACTCACTCCAGGCACGTGTGCGTGCGTGCCCAAGATCCCGAGAGGAGAATGGAGGAGAAGGGATTGCGGCATGACCATCCCCCCTGGGGGGTGATCTCTTGCTTTCTATCTCTATGTCTCTGTCTGGCAAGCACACGTGCCCTATAGCGAAAACCTTTCAAAAAAAAAAAGTAGTAGAGCTGAGAGAAGAATAAGCAGATTCCAAGGACCCGTCACCGTTGACAACACTACATGGACAGGCAGAGCGGCTTGCTGAAGGTCACTAAAAGTCACAGAAGTGCAAGCAAGTCAGGACTCAGAAGGCTCAACTCCTTGTTTAGTTTCCTTTCCTTTAACCATGTAAGCTTTTTATTCTTTTTTGTTGTTGTTCAGTTTAGGTTCTAGTTAGTGCTAATCGTCATACACGGGGTCTTCAAAAAGTTCATAGAAAATGTATATTATGGGACCAGCAGTTAGCGTAATGGCTATGTCGCTGGACTCCATGTAGTCGACCATGGTTTGAGTCTTGGACCTGGTGGCTTAAACTTATGCCGGGTGTGTGTGCGTGCATACCCAAGATCCCAAGAGGAGAATGGAGGAGAAGAGATAGTGGCATAGTCATCCCCCCTGGAGGGTAATTTCTCGATTTCTCTCTCTCTCTGTCTCTCTCTTTCTGGCGAGTGCACATACCCTATAGCAAAAACCTTTCCAAAAAAAAAGGAAAATGCATATTATGAAAAACTATCCATGAATTTCAAAATTTTGGATACCAGAATAAACCTTGTGCTCTAATTCCATTTTCTACAAATTTTCTCAAGTCCCCTCGTATAAATATTCCTTGATGATGAATTTATTAAACAAATTCCACCAGACTCATCATTTCAAACCAATTGCAGGAGTTTCCTCACTGGCTTGGCTTCTTATAGTCTAAACTCTGAAAAAAAGTCACCCTACACCTACGCTGAATGTGCTAAACTACAAATTAGAATGGTCATTTCCAGGCCGGACTTCCCAATTCCTCCCCCATGCCCACAAAATTAGGTATAGACCCTGGCTGGCAGTCAATGCCAGGTAGAACCCTCCCCTGCCTAGTTCTACAACCTTTCTCTTAGACCACCCTCAGCCTCCCTGAGCCATTTAGAGTTCCTCTAGATCAAGTGACTTCCAGCTCCTATGCCTTTGAGAATTCTATTTCCTCTGTCTGCAAATGTCCAACCTGAGGACTCCCCACCCCTTGCTTACCTGATCTGAGAGACAAGGCCTGGTTCTCATGACCTTTCTCATGACCTTTCTCAACTTCCTGTTATGAGCATTTTCACTTCCTTTTCTCATTCTGTTTACTTCACTACTGTGTCTGCTAGATTTTGAACTCCATAAAGTCCAGAAGCAGTGAATTAATACCAGAAGACTAGATGGTAATACCACTTACTAGAGGTAAGAAAGCAGATACATACAGTCAGTTAGAAAGATGTAAGAGGATGTAGGTCCAGTGAAAAAGTCAAGCATGGAATACAAAAATGAGATGACCAAAATGGACCTAAGATTCTTCAAACTATTTTTTATTGCAGGTGCTTTCTTTAAATGAAATTATATACATTCTCCCAAAATATAAAGGGAAACTTCTAGACAAAGGCCCATATCTCCAAGTCTGCCCACCCTTCACATTGTGACCTAAATCTCCCCTCCTTTAGAAGCCTCATTTCACAGAGCAATTATTATGGTATGGACTTTATAGTCAGGTTATGTAAACTAGCTGCTATAACAAACAAGTCTTAATTTCAGTGACTTAACACAACAAAAGCCCATTTCTCATTCATATCACCATCTGAAGTAGGTGAGTAAAGTCAGTTAAGGACCCAGGCTCCTTCCTATTCCATAGGGCTTTGGAGTATTCCATAGGGCTTTGGAGTCCTCTGTTGATTGTCCTGTGAATGGTCAGCTGGCACAGGAAGGGGGTGATTGTAAAATAGGCACACACATTCCTAATGCCTCAGTGGAGGTGACATATAGCACTTCCACTCACTCTCATATGAGAAAAAATTATATGGTCCTACCTACATGCAAGAGATCGGTACATGCGGCTTGGAAAAGAGATCAAGAAGAGGAGGAAAGCTCAGACAATGTAATGTCTAGAGGGTACTACAGTTCTGCCAGATTCTGTGTGACTATGGGCTATGTTTCTCAACTCCAGAGCTATTAATAAAACTTCCCAGGCAACAAGAATTAAGTGAGATGAGGTGCACAAAAATCTAATACATACTTAGCAGTCAACCAATGTTAAATCCATGTCTCCTTTTTCCCCCTAATATAGAGTCTTTCTACATGCAGCAAAATTCATCTTTGTATTCTCTACACTAAGAGTTAGAGTAAAGTCATGATTAAGAGAAGAACTCTGGGTTTGAGTCCTGACTACACCACGTGCTGGTGATATGAGCTAGAGAAAGGCTCCATGGCTCTATGCCTCAAATTCCTCACGTGGCCAGAAGGAAAGTAGAAATAGTACCCCTCTCACAGAGTTGTGAAGGAGAGTAAAATTAAATTGTATGTGTCCAGTTCTTAAACTAGTACATGACCTATTGTAAATATGATTAATGAGTTATCTATATTTATTATTATATGGTTACTGACACATAGCAGAAATTTAATTTAAAACACAAATACTTATTAATTCCCTGTCCTGTATCATCCACCAAACGTCATGTGTTCACATACCTTGGATTCATGGATCTGATCCTCCATGAATGCTTGTGTAATGAGTTAGCTGACTAAACTATGTCACTTAGCTTCAGCTATCATAAAGGTCTTTTATCTGGATCATTGCTGAATTCACACCTGCAAGGCAAACATTTAATATCTAAAGTCATCGCTTTGAAAACAGCTTCTAGGGCACTTTTGAGATCTTTGTTCCTGCAGGGAACATAGGTCACGCTACAAGTCTTCCAGTCTTCTCAGGCTTTCCTTGGCACTATGGTGAGAACTAGAGTTAGTGTTATGGCAGCTCCAAGTGAGAGGGAATGGCAGTTTGGACTGAGTTGAGTGGGAGAAGTAGTAAGTCTCCCCCCCATCAAAAAAAAATAAATAAAAAAAACAGCAGCATATTAGCTTGGTAGGAGTGCTATAGCAAAGGACATAGACTAAGTGGTATCAACAAAACAAATGTGTTGTCCCAGAGTTCTAGAAACTGAACATCCAAGATTAAAAAGCTGTGAAGGAAAGATCTGTTTAAGGCCTCTCTCTTTGACTTATAGATAGCTGTCTTCTCCCTATGCCTCTTTACATCATCTTCTTGCTGTGCCTGTCTCCAAATTTCCCCTTTTGATGATAATGCCAGTCATATTGGATTAAGACCCACCCAGTGAATCTCATTTTAACTTGCTTACCTCTATAAAGCCCCTGTTTTCAAGTAAAGTCACTTTCTGAGGTAATGATGGATAGAACTTCAACACATAAATTTGGAAGAGGAGGAACACAATTTGAGCCATGACAGGGATAAACAAGGATAGTTAAGTTGAGGAGCTTAGACCAAAAGCAGAAATTAGAAATGAATTCATGGTGGGGCCAGCTGGTGGCACGGTGATTAAGGTGAATGTATCCAACATGACCAACTTTGTGGTTTGAGTCCTGGACCCAGTAGCTTGAAAAATTCTCTGGGTGTATGTGTGTGCATGCCCAAAATCCTAAGAAGGAAATGGATAAGGGATTGTGGCATGTGTCCCCATGCCATGATTTCTCACTTTATCTCTCTCTCTCTCTCTCTCTCTCTCTCTC
>NW_006201352.1:360890-372308 GCF_000334495.1 Tupaia belangeri chinensis
TTTCTCACTTTCCTTCTCTCTTTCTTTTTCCTTCTCATTCCCATTCTCTCTCTCTCTCTTTACTTTTTCTCTCTCTTTCTCTTACTCTTGCAAGCGCACATACCCTATGGCAAAAACCTCTAAAAAATAAAAAAATCTAAACTTAGAATTAAAACAAGCAAACCTATACAGTCCCATTATGTGTCTGTAAACATGTCAGGCTTACAAATGCCCTTGAACTAATAGGAAAATGTACTGCTGCCACAATACAATTAAACAAAAAGTGTATTGAACATTACTTAATAAAAGCATACTTCAACTACTAAGATCTACTCAGAGAATTTCTGATCTGTGTTTTTACAAAGCATTTTTCTTTTTATAGTTAAAAAAAACCTCTGCACATTCAAACACTTTCCAAGGTCACTTCTTTTAATATAGCCCTCATATGAATGTTATGTATAAATGTCATCTCAAACCCTCTGACTACTTTCTGAGAAGTTTGGTCACTTTACTTCACTCTGCTTTGCTATGCTAGTCTACTCTTAAATCAAATTGATATGATTAAAAATGTATGCTATGTGGTGTGGTAGTTTAGGACACTGGACTCCTACATGGCCGACCACGGTTTGAGTCCTGACTACACCACGTGCTGGTGATATGAGCTAGAGAAAGGCTCCATGGCTCTATGCCTCAAATTCCTCACGTGGCCAGAAGGAAAGTAGAAATAGTACCCCTCTCACAGAGTTGTGAAGGAGAGTAAAATTAAATTGTATGTGTCCAGTTCTTAAACTAGTACATGACCTATTGTAAATATGATTAATGAGTTATCTATATTTATTATTATATGGTTACTGACACATAGCAGAAATTTAATTTAAAACACAAATACTTATTAATTCCCTGTCCTGTATCATCCACCAAACGTCATGTGTTCACATACCTTGGATTCATGGATCTGATCCTCCATGAATGCTTGTGTAATGAGTTAGCTGACTAAACTATGTCACTTAGCTTCAGCTATCATAAAGGTCTTTTATCTGGATCATTGCTGAATTCACACCTGCAAGGCAAACATTTAATATCTAAAGTCATCGCTTTGAAAACAGCTTCTAGGGCACTTTTGAGATCTTTGTTCCTGCAGGGAACATAGGTCACGCTACAAGTCTTCCAGTCTTCTCAGGCTTTCCTTGGCACTATGGTGAGAACTAGAGTTAGTGTTATGGCAGCTCCAAGTGAGAGGGAATGGCAGTTTGGACTGAGTTGAGTGGGAGAAGTAGTAAGTCTCCCCCCCATCAAAAAAAAATAAATAAAAAAAACAGCAGCATATTAGCTTGGTAGGAGTGCTATAGCAAAGGACATAGACTAAGTGGTATCAACAAAACAAATGTGTTGTCCCAGAGTTCTAGAAACTGAACATCCAAGATTAAAAAGCTGTGAAGGAAAGATCTGTTTAAGGCCTCTCTCTTTGACTTATAGATAGCTGTCTTCTCCCTATGCCTCTTTACATCATCTTCTTGCTGTGCCTGTCTCCAAATTTCCCCTTTTGATGATAATGCCAGTCATATTGGATTAAGACCCACCCAGTGAATCTCATTTTAACTTGCTTACCTCTATAAAGCCCCTGTTTTCAAGTAAAGTCACTTTCTGAGGTAATGATGGATAGAACTTCAACACATAAATTTGGAAGAGGAGGAACACAATTTGAGCCATGACAGGGATAAACAAGGATAGTTAAGTTGAGGAGCTTAGACCAAAAGCAGAAATTAGAAATGAATTCATGGTGGGGCCAGCTGGTGGCACGGTGATTAAGGTGAATGTATCCAACATGACCAACTTTGTGGTTTGAGTCCTGGACCCAGTAGCTTGAAAAATTCTCTGGGTGTATGTGTGTGCATGCCCAAAATCCTAAGAAGGAAATGGATAAGGGATTGTGGCATGTGTCCCCATGCCATGATTTCTCACTTTATCTCTCTCTCTCTCTCTCTCTCTCTCTCTCTCTCTCTCCAGTGAGCACACACACCCTGTAGCAAATTAAAAAATAAATAAAGAAAAAAGAATTCATGACTTTCAGCTGAGCAAATGGAGAATGGTAGTGCATTTTTTATTTTTATGTTTTCTTATTTACACTTAATTGTCATAAATCTTTACAGCATAAAATATAGTTTTTCAAAGCATTTGTGATAATCAAATCAAGGATATTACCATATACATTGATTTCAACAAAGAACTTTACATACTTGTGCCTCTTAATTATTTGACTGAGCTCCTTCCACCCACCCTCCACAATTCACCCCCCTCTGTATAGTCTCTGGTGTCTGCACTTGTCCTCCCTACTAATAATTTAAATCTTTCCATTTCAACCATAGAACACAGACATATGGTATATATTGATTAGGGACACATTGTGGTTGTCTTTCATCGACTGATTTATTTCACTTAGCATTAAATTTTCTAGATTCATCTACTTTGTATCAAGTAAGAGAATCTCATTGTTCTTTACGGTTGAGTAATACTCCATTTTGTATAAGTGCCACAGTTTTTTACTCCAGTCATCTCTTTGGGGCACCTAAATTGATTCCATGATTTAGCAATTGTGAATAATGCTGTGATAAACTTAAATGTGTAAGAGTGTTTCTGTTTTCCTGTTCTTTGGGTATTTTCTGGTTATCAAACCCTTAACTGAGGCATAGCTTGTGAACATTTTGCCCTATTCTATAGGTTGTCTCTTCACTATAATTATTGTTCCTTTGCTGTGAAGAATCTTTTTAACCTGATGTAATCCCACCTGTCTATGTAGGAGATTGTTGCCAGTGCTTTAGAGATCTTATTTCAGAAATCTTTGCCTACTTCAGTGTCTTCAAGTATTACCCCAGCATTTTCCACTAATAGTTTTATAATTTGAGGTTTTACAGTTAGGTCTTTGATCCATATTGAGTTTACTTTTGTTACTGGTGAGAGAGAGGGCTGCGTTTTTGGTGTTTGCTTGTTTGTTTGTTTTTGTTTTTGTTTTTGCAGATGAGTATCCTGTTCCCTCAGCACCATTTGTTGAAAAGACTTTCAATCTCGACACTTTCCTAGATATTTTCTTAATGTATATGTGCATATTTTCTTTTAAAAAATAGACTCATACTTTCCCTGTTGTATTGTAAACTGATTTTACTTCTCAGCTTTGTATTATAAGTACCGTAAACTTACTCTGTTTTTTTTAAATAATTTTTGTTGGTGAAATAATATTCCCTTGTACCATAAATTAATTACCTATTTTTCAACTGTTTAAAAAAAAGAGAGAAATAAATTTCTGTTGTCATAAATTTAAAATCTTTTTTATTTCATGTTCTTTTATATGTTCAATCCTGTTATTTAGCTTACAAAGTGAATATTCCAACATGTGTACATTTCTCCCCAGTCCAGTTGTTAATACCATAAAATTATCTTCAACAGATAATACCACATTTCTTTGTCTCATTAACATTTTGCCTCTCTATTTTTCTTCTAAATGTAAAGAAAGAAAGAAAAGGCTTTGTTTTCTCCATTGTATTGTCTCATGTCCTTTGTCAAAAATTAACTGGCTATATGATAGGGGTTTATTTTTGGATTTTCCATTCTTTTTTTTTTTTTCTTTTTTTGGAGAGGTTTTTGCTATAGGGTGCGTGCGCTCGCCAGACAGACAGAGAGAGACAGAAAGACAGAAAGCGAGAAATCACCCCCCAGGGGGGATGGCCACACTGCAAACCCATCTCCTCCATTCTCCTCTCAGCGACGGGATCTTGGGCACACACGCATACGCGCCCGGTGTGAGTTTAAACCACTGGGTCCAGGATGAGAACCGCTGTCGACTACGTGGGAGTCCACCGATTTAGCCATTACGCTAACTGCTGGTCCCTTGGATTTTCTATTCTGTTCCATTGGTTCACAAATCTGTTTTTGTCTCAGTATCAGGATGTTTTGGTTATCACAACTCTGTAATATATATTGATAGGTTGGGTAGTGAAATGTCTTCTACTTTCTTCTTTTGCACAATGTTGTCTTGTGCAATATGAGTGTCTTTCACAATTTTAAGCAAATTTTATGATAGTTTTTTTTCTATTTCTGTGAAGAATGTCATGGGTAGTTTGAAATAACATAGAATTTATAAATTAATTAGAGTGGAATTAATGTTTTAATTACATTGATTCTTCCAATCTAAGAACAAGGATGTCTTTCTAATATTTTTTGGTTCATATTTAATTTCTTTTTTCTATCAAAATAATTCTATTTCTAGAATACAGCCAACTGTACATATTTACAATAATACTAATATTTCTAGCTTGATGCTCATATTACTTACTTATAAATTTAACAAACTTTCTGGAAATGAGATTTTCTTTCTTTGTTTGTTTCTTTCTTTTTAATAGCTCTATCAACTCAAAAGGTGTCTGCCATTCTCTTTCTGTTTTTATTTTTCAATTCCAAGAATGTAAAATGACCTACATTTAATTTCTATTTCCAGTTTTTATAGAGGTCTTTCACTTGTTTGGTTAGGTTTATTCCTAGATACTTAATTTTCTTGTAGCTATTGTAAATGGGACTCCTTTCCTCAATTCTGCCTCAGTCCTATTAATTATTGGTGTATAAAAATGCTATAGATTTTTGTATCCCGCAATTTTACTGAATTCAGTAATCATTTCTAGGATTTTTCTTTACGAATTTTTTTGGACTTTCTATGTATATAATTATGTCACTTGCAAATAAGGGATGATTTCATTCCTTCCTTTCTTATCTGAATACCTTTTGTTTTACTCTCTTTTCTGAGTGCATTAGATAGGATTTCTGAAATTATGTTGAAAAGGAGTGGAAAAAGCAGACAGCTTTTTCTGGTCCTAGTTTTTAGTGGGAGAGCTTTTTTTTAAAAAATGTTTTTAAGAATTATTTTATATTTACTTTCATTTATTTTAATTTGTAAGTTGAATTTACTCACATGAATACACTTCACATACAGTCCAGTTGAGGATATAAAACACATTGTCATCAACAGATAATAATCCATTTATTATCTGTGCCCCATAAATATCTTGCCTGTCTATTTTCCTCCTTAATTTCTTTCCTTACACTCTCAGTGGAAAGCTTTTAGATGTTTCACTACAGTATGATGTTAGCTATAGGTTTGTCATATAAGACTTTAACTGTGTTGACCAACGAACTTTCTCCACCAATTGTGTTGAGCATATTAATAATGAAAAGATATTGTATTTTATCAAATGCTTTTTCTGTGTCAATCGTTATGGTTATATGTTTTTTATCTTTCCTTCAGTTATGTGATGTATTACATTTTTTGTTTTGTTGTGTTGTGCATCTGTTTTGTTTTGAACCATACTTGCACCCCCAGAATAAGGCCTACTTGGTCATGCCATATAATCTTTTTAATGTGTTGTTGGATTCTATTTGCTAATATTTTGTTTTATAGATTTTTGCATCTATATTAGTCAGGAATATTGGTCTGCAGTTTTTGTTGTTGTTGCTATGTTCTTCTCTGCTTTTGGCATCAAGATGCTAGAGTTTTCATAGAATGAGTTTGAGAGAGTTTCTTCTTTTGGGATCTTTTGAAATAGTTTGAAGAGAATTGTAGTTAATTATTCTGTAAAAGTTTTGTAGAATTCAGAATTGAAGTCATCAGGACCTGGGCTTTTCCTTGCTTAAGACTATTTATTACTGATTCAATCTCATTGCTTGTTATTGATCTGTTCGGGCTTTCTATTTCTTCCTAGTTTAATTGGGAATATTGAATATGTCCAGAAATTTGTTTGTTTCACTTAAATTTTTTAATTTGTTGGCATAAAGTCACACCTAATATTCTCTTATATTTTGTATTTCTGTGATGTCTTTTGTAAAGTTGCCTGTTTCATGACTGATTTTATTTATCTGATTCTTTTCTCTATTTTTTCTTAGTCTAATAGTGTGTTCATTTTGTTTATCTTCTCAAAAAGCCATATTTTTGATTTATTGATTTTTTGAGGGGGGTAATGTCTTTTATTTGCTCTTTCATTTATTTCTGCTCTGATATTTATTCTTTCTTTTCTTCTAACACTTTTAGGATTTTTTTTGTTGATGATGCTTTTCCAGTTTCTTGAGACGTATTGTTAGATATTATATTTGCCATGTTTACATTGTTTTCTTTCTTTTTTAAAAAGCATTTATTTATTATTATTTATACATTTAATCACTATACATCATTTAGGTTATAAAGAGATTTTACCCAGCATGATATACACCTCAGTCCTCCCCAGTTGAGAATACTGTACACATCGTCATCAACAGATAATAAACCATATTTGTGTCCGACAAATGTCTTACCTCTCTATTTTTTTCCCCAAATTTCTTTTCCTATGCTCTTCCCCTCCCACACTCTCTTTCCACTTTGTATCTAGTGTCCGTAACAATTTTTAATGTGTTTATGTCCTCCAGTCTTTCAGTCTCTACCTTAGAGTGCAGACAGTTGGTAAGTGGAGACATACACCTCTGCCGGTGTTGGCCATGTTTACATTGTTTTCTTGTGAGCACCACTTGCTATAAACTTCTCTGTTAGCTACTGCTTTTGGTGTGACCCACAGATTATGGAACATTGTGTCTTGGTTATTTGTCGAAAGGAATTCAATCTTAATTTCTTCAGTAGTTTCAAAGTCACTCAGGAGTCAGTTTTTGTCTCAATGCATTTCAAAGACTCTGTTGTTGATTTTTCAGTTTCTTTTCATTGTGGGTGGGAAATATGCCAGCTGTAGTGTCTATACTTTTACATTTGTAAAGGCTTGTTTTGTGTTTATTGTGTGGTCAGTCTTTGAAAATGCTCCATGTGGGGCTGAAAAAAAAGTATATTTAGTAGTTGTTGAATAAAATGTTCTATAAATGTTTGTCACGTCCATTTGGCTTAAGGTATCATTTAGCTCCTGTATATCTTTGTTTTCTGCCTGGACAACCTACCCAGTGGTGACAGTGGTGTGTTGAAATCTCCAACAATTAGTGTGTTGCAGTCTATCTCTCTCTTTAGATCTAGAAGTCTTTTTTTTTTTTTTTTCATATGTTGGTGCTCTGTTGTTTGGTGCTTAGATATTTATAATTGCTATGTCTTCTTGATAAATTAATCCCTTTAGTATTAAGTACTGTCTTTCTCTCTCTTTTTTCTTTTTTTTAGAGAGAGATTTTTGCTATAGGGTATATACACTCTCTGGAGAGAGAAAAGTGAGAAATCACACCCCGAGGGGGATAACCATGCCACAATCCCTTCTTCTCCATTATCCTCTTGGGATTTTGGACACACACACACACACACACACACACACACACACACACATGCCTAGCATGAGTTTTAAGCTGCCAAGTCCAGGACTTGAACTATGGCCAGTCACATAGAGTCCAGTGACATAAATATTATGCCATCTGTTTGTCCCTCTTTGTCTCTCTCTCTTTTTTTAAGGAATTATTTTATTCAACTTTATTTATTTATTTCAATTTGACTAGGGAAGAACAGAAAGAGAGAGAGAGAGAGGGAGAGAGAAAGTGAGAAAGCAAGCCGCCAGGTTTGGGACTCAAATCATCGTCTGCCATATGGGAGTCCAGTGCCCTTTAGCCACCACACCATCAGCCAGCCCCCACTCTTTGTCTCTTTTTAAAGTTGTTTTTTAAATTTTTAATTCTATTTTGTCAGGTATAAGCTGTGACTCCAGCTTTTTTGTTTCTTTATTGCTGTTTAAATGAAATGTCTTTTTTTCTAGCCCTCAACTTTTAATCAATATGCCTTTATCAGTGAATTGTGTTTTTTTAAGAATTATTATTTCATTTCTTTGTTTTTAATTTGACCAGAGAGAAACAGAGTGAGAGAGAGAGAGAGAGGGAAAGTGAAAAAGATAGCCACCAGGTCCGGGATTTGAACTGTGGTCAGTCATGTGGCAGTCCAGCATCTTAACTACCATACCACCTGCTGGCCCCAGTGAGTTGTGGTTTGTTTTTTTTTTTTTTTAAGAGAGAGATTTTTTCTATAGGGTGTGTGTGCTCGCTAAAGAGAGAGACAGAGAGACAGAAAACAAGAAATCACTCCCTGGGTGGGATGACCATCCCCCAATTCCTTCTTCTCCATTTCCCTCTTGAGATTTTGAACATGTACCTGGTGTGAGTTTTATGCCACTGGGTCTAGGACTTGAACTGCAGTCGACTACATGGGGGTCCAGGGATGTAAACCTTATTCCATCTACTGGTCCCATGAGTTGTCTTTCTTATAAGCAGCATGTAGAAGGGTCCTATTAATTTATCCATTCAGCCAGTCTGTGTCTTTTAATTGAGGGATTTTTATCCATTAACCTTCAATGTTATTATTAATATGTGCAGACTTACCCTGTCATACTGTTAGTCATTTTCTTAGTTGTTTTGTGTTCTCTTAGTTTTATTTGCTTCTCTTTAATTTTCCTGACATAGTATACCTTTAAGAATCCTGAAGAGTTGGTCTAGTGTTAGTACATTCTTTCAGTTTTTGTTTATCTGGGGATTATTTTATTTTTCCTTCCCATTTGAAAGGTAATCCTGCAGAGTTAGTATTCTTGGCTGAATTTTTTTTTTTTCTTGTAGAGTTCTAAATATATCTTCCCATTCTTTTCTTTCCTGCATTGTTTCTGTCGACAGGTCTGAGGTTAGTCTGATAGGGTATACTTTGTAAGTAATGACACTTTTCTCTCTTGCCATTTCTAAAATATTGTTTTGGCTTTTGTCAATTTGGCTATGATGTGATCTTATTTTGAATCTATTTGGTATTCTTTGTATTTCCTGAACCTGGATATCCGTATGTCTCTCTAGACTTAGAAAGTTTTCCAATAGTATTTCATGACAGATTTTCTATTCCTTTACCCATCTCTTTGCTTTCTGGAATACCCATTATGTGGTGGTGGGGCTGCATCACAGATAGCTCAGACTCTCTCAAGCTTGTGGTTCCAGCAGCGCTGGGAGAGAGGGAGATAACAGCTACCTCATCGGCAAATGTCTCAGTGCCCAGACTCTGGAGCCTGGTGGTGGGCCCAAAGTGGTGCCATTTAATAAAGTGGGAGCGGTGGATAAACAAAAAATACAAAACCACCTTAAAAACAATGCTAGAAAGGTGCTTCAGGGAGAGGTAAAAGCATGTGCCATGACACTATGGCAGAAGAAAACTTTTAAGTGTCTACTTAATTTAAAGGAGCCCAAGGGGAGTGGAATGAGACACAAAAAAGTAGTGGGCTGGATGAAATTGGAGAGTCAGAGAAGGGAAGGTCATGAGGACCTTATAGGGCATCATATGAATATGGTTTTTACATGAATTATACTCTAGATAGAGTGGGAAGCTATAGGAGGATTTTGAGCAAGAGGAGCATATTAGTCTATTTTCTGCTGGCAGAGGTCAGGCTGATGGTTCTATCCCACTGACTGGTTTAATAAAGGACCTGTGCCCCAACTATGGCCAAAAGGGCATAAAAAGAGGTTTACTAGAAACGCTGAACATTGTTAGCAGCAAGAGACCTCTGAGAGGCCAGGATTACTCTCTCTAGCCATACATGAATGGGAAAACACATGGCAAAAACTGCCACAGGTGTTATTCTACAATTATAAGTGGATACAGTCTTAGGATGAGGTCAGAACTATGGAAAACAAGCTAAACTAACAAGATGCACCTAGATTCTTGACTATTGAGCTACTAGCTCAAGAGTCCTTGAAGCTGGGACCAATAGTTAGTGTAATAGCTATGTCTCTGGACTCCCATGTCATCGACCACGGTACTAGTCCTGGACCCAGTGACTTAAAACTCACACTGGGTGCGTGTGCGTGCGTGCCCAAGATCCCGAGAGGAGAATGGAGGAGAAGGGATTGCGGCATAACCATCCCCCCTGGGGGGTGATTTCTTGCTTTCTGTCTCTCTCTGGCTGGCTGGTTAGCGCACAGGCACTGTAGCAAAAACTTCTCAAAAAAAAAAAAAAAAAGAGTCCTTGACGCTCATCACTCTTGTGAATTGCATTTACGTAACTGTCATTATTGCTGACAAATTTTGTGTTAAGGTGTCCTATTACTTGCAGCCATTTACAAGCTCATTCCTATATGACACAATGCATTATCAGCAGCAGCGGACTAGGAAATCTTTGAGATTGGAGCTCATGTTCAGTTTATCTCTGTGTGCAGCTCAGGGCCCAGCACTGAACACATGCTTGTTAAATGAGTCAGTGGATGGTGGCAGATCAGTGTCTTTTGCATTAGGGAATGGAAACTTCATCACCAATAGGAATAATCTCTAGTTATCAATAATATATTCTGGCCTCACTTCATAATGAGTGAGGTAATAGTGAAGAAAGAACATAAAGAATGTATGGAAGATAAATACTTCTCAGGAAGAGAGTGCTACCCCTTCTCTCCTTATCTCCTGCATCAACCCATCTGCTAAAACCTGAAGGTCTTCTGGAACCTGATAGTCTTCTGTGTTCTTTTGCTCTCTCCAGTTCCCTTTGTCCCCAGGTCTGGGGTTCCTTAACCAGTAAGTCTTGCCCATTCTACCCTTAAAATTCATCACAAATCTATCCACTTATCTTCATTTCCACTGCTTAGTCCAGAGAATCATGATCACTGGGTTGCTGAAGTGCCCCTAACAGCAAGCCCAGTTCGTTATCACGTTATCATCTCTCTATTCCTCTTGCACTCTGAAGCCAGAGATCTTATGAAAATGTAAAACACACTGCATACTCCCTGCTATGGTTTTAATGTCCTCTGCCAAAACTCATGTTGAAACTTAACCCCCAATGCAACCTTGTTGGGAGATGGGCCTAATAAGAAACAATTAGGTCATGAGGGCTCTAATCTCATGAGCAGATTAATGTCATATTGTGGGGATGGATTTATTGTAAAAGGCAGTCACCCCTCTTGCTCTCTGTTTGATGAGCTTGCTGCCACTTTCTACCCTTCCATTATGGGATGACCCTTGCCAGATGTCAGCACCATACATTTGACTTTTTCAGTGTCCTGAAGCATGAGATAAATAAACTATTGTTTATAATTGCTCAGTCTGTGATATTCAGTAATAGCAGCAGAAAATAGACTAATATACTCCCCTTGCTCAAAACCCTCCAGTAGTTTCCCACTTCATCTAGAGTAGAATCCACATAAAAACCATATTCATACTACGGCCTATAAGGCCCTCATAACCTTTCCTTCACTGACTCTTCAATTTCATCCAATTCGCTACCTTTTTTTGGTCTCATTCCACTCTCATAGGGCTCCTTTCAACTCGGTAGACACTTTAAGCTTTTTTCTGCCATATTGTCATGATATATGCTTTTACCTCTGCCTGGAGCACTTTTTTTTAATCATTATTTTTAAGGTGGTTTTTTTTTTTTTTTTTTTTTTTTTTTTTTTTTTTTTTTTTTTTTTTTTTTTTTCCCTAGGGCGATCTGGGGGGGGGAG
>NW_006201352.1:373123-374754 GCF_000334495.1 Tupaia belangeri chinensis
TATTTTTTAAGGGGTTTTTTTTTTTTTTTTTTTTTTTTTTTTCCCATAGGGCACATGCGATGGCTAGAGAGAGACAAAGTGAGAAATCACTCCCCTCAGGGAGAATGACAATGCTGCAATGCCCTCTTTTCCATCCTCCTCTTGGGACTTTGAGCACACATGCACATGTAACCAGTGTGATTTCCAAGCTACCAGTCTAGGACTTATACCATAGTAGGCTGCAAGGGAGCCCAGTGACTTAACTACCATGCCGCCTTCTGGTCCCCCATTTTTTTTTTTTTTTTGAAATTTTAAAATAGAAGAAATTATTAAATAGTAGCCTTCCTTTATCCACAGGGAATACATTCCAAGACCCTCAATGAATGCCTGAAACAGGATAGTACTGATCTTTATATATGCTCTTTTCTCTTATACATACATACATACATATATTAAAGTTTAATTTATAACTTACACAGAAGAAGAGTTTGGACCATAACCAATAATAAAATAAAATAATAACATATTGTAATAAAAGTTAAATGAATGTGGTCTCTTTCTCTCCAAAAATATCTTATTGTACTGTACTCACTTATTTTCAGACCACAGTTGACCAGTAATAACTGAAACCATGGAAAGCAAAACCATGGATAATAGAGGATTTTCATACTTATAAAAAAAGTTTACTTACACACATATGCATCATGCATGTACACACACACAGTCTAAGTAATGATTACAGACCTAGCACTCGCATAACCATCATTCAGGTTAAAAATGGAAGATCTGGCCCAGCGCCTTTCTCCAGTCATTTCTTCTACCATGTATTTGCGGTAGGATCGGTGAGACCTAGAAGTGAAAAAAAAGACAACGCCAATAAAATACTGCACAGGGGTTGATTAAAGAATAAACTTGCATGTGGGAAGGGTTCAGCTGGTTAGTAACCCCAAGTTACTTGCAAATTTGACCCCACATATCTCTCCCTCCTATACTTCACGGTCCATGGTCAACCTCAGCACTGGATTCTCAGCTCCACTCTCCACAGGAAGGGTTGAGCTGCGGAGACCCGGAAGCAGTTGCAGTAATGCTATGTACTCCATACTCAGCAAGCTGGGGCTTTTAAAAGGAATTCAAAAGGGTTACACCTGGGTTAGGAATGTATTTGCTCTGCATGCCAGGAATCATTCATCTTAACAGCCAGCTGGATTAGGGAAGGAACATATACTGCTACTGACCACAGCACAGACGGGAGAAATGAAGAGCTCCAAGATGTCATTAGTGTTCAAGATAAGGGGCTAGCTTGCCACACTCATACCACACCCCCAAAAATGACCACTGACCTGACATTTGGAATAATTATTTCTTTATTTTATTTATAATTTTACCAAATATATATACATCATTCTGCTAAAAAAATAAAAACCTTTGATTTTGTATAATTTGGATTTTATATATGAGATCTTAAGCTGTGTATTCGTTTGTGCCTGGCTTTTGTTTAATATTTTTGTAAGATTTTACAATGAGAGTTTGCACATAGAGTTTATTCATGTTTGTGGCGGTCATGTTTCATACTATGATTATTCACAATTTGCTTATCTAATGCTGGAGGATACCTGGGCTGTTTCTCATTTATGATTACTAAAGCAAAGCTA
>NW_006201352.1:374786-395541 GCF_000334495.1 Tupaia belangeri chinensis
ATGGGAAAGATGTTTGCAGAATATTCCAGAAGTTCATTTGCTGGCCATCTTCAACTTAATTAGATGATGATAAACTGGTTTCTAAGATGGCTATACAAACTGAACCCGCACCACCATAGAAAACACACCCTGCTCATAACTACTTAGTCATATTAGACCTTTTTTTTCTGTTGAAATGAAATATTTAATTTAGATCTTCTAGTCAATTATTGATTACATCAAGTATTTTTACCAATTTGTAAAAACATTTTCTTCTGAAGTTAATTGGTCTTTATAATTGCTCATTTTCCACCTGAAAAATCTCAGTTTTTAAAAGAATATTATCTAAAACTATGTTTTGTAATTTTAAGAAAAGCTCACTTGTTTCTTATTGAATTACTATTATGTAATGGCTTTAATTCTTTCTCCCTCTCTATGGAATTATTCTGGTCTTATTTTCTTAAATTTTAACTTTAATTTAAACATTCAAAATTTTTATTCTTTGGAACCAGCAGATGGTGTAATGGTTCTGTCACTGGACTTCCATGTAGTTGACCGTGGTTCATGTCCCAGACCTGGCAACTTATACTCACACTGGGTGTTTGTGCTATTTTGTTTTCTGAGAGGTTTTTGCCTTAGCGTGCATGCACTTGCCAGAGAAAGAGCGTGACATACAGTGAGAGAGAAAGCGAGAAATCACCCCCTGGGGGGAATGGCCACCCTAAAATCAGTCTGCCATTTGGGAGTCCAGCAACATAACTGTTAAGCCATCTGCTGATCCCCTGATTTGTTTTTTTGTTTTGTTTTTCCTCTTTATTTATTTATTTATTTATTTTTTATATACGAGAGAGTTCACTCTCTGGAATGCTCATAGTTGCTCATCACTGTCCATTGTGGGCCCGGATATGAGGTTGCAGGGAAAGCTTACGTTCAGGTTGTGCGGACCTGGGTGGGAATCCTAGCACTATGATTTGCTATTTAAATCAGTTGAACCTTGGTTTTCTTGTCTTCAACGTGGGGATGACATCGATCTCTCAGGGCTGCTGCAAGTATCCAACAAGAGCTTAGAGCAATATCCAGCACTTAGGTGGAGCTCACACACAATTGCTGGACACAATGAAAAGGTCTAATATACATTTTTTCCCCACCTTTTGGTGGTATCTTTTGAAGAGCAGAAGACTTTAATTTTGGTGAAATCCAAATGAACATTCTTTTGTTTGTGGTTAGTGTTTTTTTCTGTCTTCTACTTTTTCCTACCCCAAGGTCCTCTTCTGTTAGAATTCAAGTTGGAAAGCCCAAATGTGGTGGTCATTACAGATTTGGGGTTTGATCTGAATTTGACTCTCAGGTCTGCTACTTGCTGAGTAAATCACTTTGTCTCTCTGAGCCTCAGTTTACTAGTCTGCACATGAAGTGAAAATAGGGATTATTCTCAACATCTGTTAGAAAAGTCCAATGAAATAAAGTTCAAACAGAACTCAGTAAGGTGCTAAACATGTAAAAAGTGCTCTTTAAAAATTGTTTTGGGGACTTGTAGATGCCATAATGGTTATGTCGCTGGACTCACACATAGTCAACCACAGTTTGAGCCCCGGGCCTGGCAGCTTGAGTCTCATGGCGGGCGTGTGTGAGGAGAAGGAATTGTGGCTTAGTCATCCCCCTTGGGGGGTGATTTCTCTGCTTTCTATCTCTGTTTTTCTGTCTCTCTAGCGAGCATGTGTGCCCTATAGCAAAAATCTCTCTCTAAAAGAAAAGCTTTGTATTATACACTAACTTGCTTCAAGCAGCAGGGTGGAACAGAGGAAATAACATGGTTTGTTGTCTATTTTCAGTACATCAAGGCCTTTTACAATGAAACATGGAAAAGAAGGCATGGACATCCAATAGACCCAGATACGCTGACTCTGCTCTGGTCTGTGACTGTATCCATATTTGCCATCGGTGGCCTTGTGGGAACATTAATGGTGAAGATGATTGGAAAGTTTCTTGGCAGGTCAGTAGGGGGCCAGCTCTCTTTGGGAGTTTCCTCCATAATGTTCATAATATATCTGTATAATAATCAGAAACCCAGCAGGCAACAACATTCCACTGAATTCAGTTGGAGAGATTTTAGTGTCTGAAGGAAGAAGGTGGAGAAATAGAGTGCAGAGCCCAAGGAGAACTGAAGCCATGAGTGGAAGGCTGATGAGCAGGAGAGGATGTTGTGGAGAGACTGGGCTATGCCAGAACCACAGCACCCAAGTAGGAGAGGACCAGGAAAGAAATACTTTAACCTCTCACCCTCTAACCTGCTGGAGGTGCCTTCCATTGGTCAAACCCAAAGTGAAAGCCAGAAAACCAGGAGCTTCACTGGTGCTTCTAGGCACAGAACTGAGCAGGGAGGGAAGGAGACTGGATTTGAGTAAGACACAAGTGAGGAACACCCAGTACAGTGCCTTAGAGGTTGTTTCAGATAGATAAGCACATGCAGATCTGTTTTGTAAGCAAATACCATATTGCATTATATAGCTATCCAATGATTTATTTAACCTCCATTACTGATAGACTTTCAGGTTATTTTTGATTTTTTAAAATGGCGATAGCCCATGTGCATGCATGTGAGAGTGAGAAAGAGAGAGAAG
This sequence comes from Tupaia belangeri chinensis, assembly GCF_000334495.1. NCBI lineage: Eukaryota > Metazoa > Chordata > Mammalia > Scandentia > Tupaiidae > Tupaia > Tupaia belangeri. Next base: position 377,387 of record NW_006201352.1, read on the forward strand.
CTCCCTTGACAGGGTCTCACTATGCTTTGTCTCCCTTTTTCCAGCCTGTCAACCCCTCAAGATCTTGGGTGCCAACACCTTTTCAGGACCAGGGAATCCAAACCCAGTGTTGGATCTGTGGCTTCCAGTACTACAATCTAGGATGCTATAGACTGTGCCACCTAGGCTGGTTCTATTTCAATTTTTTAAAATTTTATATCACAAATAAGGCTGTAGTGAGTGTCAAATTGTTACAATTTTCCATGCAGGCTCTTTTCAATCAGATTTACTTTACCTCATGAGCCTCATTCCTCACTTATTTTTGACATGAAGTCTTCTCTCAGAGCAGGTTGATTTACCAATAAGTCCCCCCAAAGCAATGTTTCTTCTCTATTCTTATTCATAACAACAGCTTCCTGAGAGCCACTGAGGTGTGTTTGGAAAGAGTAGTCTTTACATCATTCACATCTGAACTTGAGTCGTGAGTCTTGCATTTACCAGATGAATAGCCTCAGGCAAGTCATTTAATTTACTTGGACATCATCTTACAGATGAGGACAATAGTTCCTACCTGCAGGGAATATTATGATGGTTAGATAAAATGAATGGAGGGGGAATGGCCATTAGTAGTAGCTCGATAAATAGAAGCTGTTATTTTCCATATTAATAATTTACCATCATCCTCATTATATCTTGATACCCATGGTAGGTGCTCAACAAGTCTCTATGTTGCATTGACCTGAACTGGAGAGGAGATGTGGACACATAAACACTATTATAAAGAGTCCTTTATAATGGTCCTTCCTTTACACTCTTCCTCCTATCTGCCACAAGGAGCAAATTCAAATGGAAGACGCTTCAGCAGGCTTTCTGCAAGGAAAACATCCCTGTGGTGCTCATGAAGGTCTGTGGTGCACAAGTGAAGTAGGAGAGGTGGTGACATACTCCTTGTCCGCAGGTCACCTCCATCATAGTAAATAACAGGAATGCAGCCCTGGTGAAGGACAACTAATTGTCATGAGGGAGACCATTTTCTGAGATCTCCAGTGTTCCAGGCATTCACTCTCATTTCATTTACTCTGGTCTATACTGTCTGTATATGGATAATAGGATTTCAGAGAGATTAGAGCACCTGGCCACACCCCGGCAGCTCACATGGTGACAGACTCAGGCTGGAGTCAATGCAGGATGGTGTCAGCACTATGATCGTTCCATTCTGCCAAGCAGATCTTAACCAGGGTCCTCTTGGCAGTGGTTCTGTAAGATCCACATCTGTTTGAATAATGAAGTGACTGGGCAGCACCCAGGTGGCACCGCTGGGCAGAGTCCCTGAAGTGCTGTCAGATAAGTCTCCAGCCCGGGCCAGAGCCTGTCCACAGTCCACTTTCCTGTCTCGATTAGATAGAGTCACCCATTCCCCAGGCTCTGTGTCTGTGACATCTACCTGCCTTATGCCCGACCCTGACAATTATAGCCCAAGGTGCTTCCTAAGGAGGTGTCCAGCACATGGAAAGAGAAAGGAGAAAGGAACCCTGGATCATGGTCACAGTGCTGTGGCTTAGCAAGTCCTGACCCTGCCATGTGCCATGTGTCGTGTGTGTGATGTGAGACTTTGCCACTTCACCTCTCAGTCAAAATTCTCCTGAGTGTAAAATGAGGGTAATGAAAGTAGTTTTACTACCTTTGCCATCACTGCAGTACAAAAAGCAAAAAGAAAACATCTTCGAAAACATCTTAACTTCTAAGTGATGAAGAATCATCACATCAACCAGTCAGGCTGGAGAAATGAAGACGCATAGAAACATTAGATACAGGGGTGTTGGCGGTTTTGCCCCAGTAAGCTGTCAGTTCCTTTTTTCATCATCGTGAGAGTAAAAGTTGTATTGAGCTGAAGTTTCAACTTGAATAATAAGGCTGCCATTTATTCACCTCCTGATACATATCAGTGCTTGACATACGATATATCCTTTACTTCTCCAAATCTGTTTGTATTTTTGCAAATGATGTCTCTGAGCCCAGAGGTCAAGCAATTTGCCCAATGTCACAAAGAATGAAGCTGAAAGGAAACGCAGATCCGGGTCCATTTGGCCACAGACCAGTCGTCTTCCTATTATATGATGCTGTTTGAAACTCCTTGATGCCTTACTGTTCCTCTCCTGTGGAGACTATGAGGGAGGAGGAGAAAACTGGCCTGTAGTGAGAGGCTGGAGAAGCACTGGCAGCCTGAGAGGTTGGCTAGAAGGTGCTACATTACATGGCTCGTAGGCAAGTTTGTGTGGAACTGGAGTTCTCGGAGTACAGACGGGCTCTGTTACTGGCAGGGCCAGCAGTGGGGTTGTTCCTAGGTAGGGCATGTTGAACTCATCCATGATTGGGGAGGAAAACGAGGACAGGGAAGCACAAAGGGCTGGAAAGAGTCTCTGGAGATGAACCGTACTACATCACCTGGGCCTCAAGAATGCTGGTTCCTTGCCTGCTTGAGCCTCTAGCTAGAGAATACTGGGCATGGAGAATTCCAGGTGAATCACAGCCCCTCATTTGGGGTCATCTATCCTCTGCCTGCATGGTTATAATCATAGAACCCCCCTTCCTTCAGGAGACAGAACAGCAGCTGTGTTTGGTGCACAGATGCTGGCCCTGGACCCAGCTTCAAGTCTCAACTCAGATGCCCACAGCTCATGGGGTCATATGAGGGAATCCTCAAAAAGTTCATGGAAAATGCCTATTATCAAAAAACTATGCATAGATCAGGACCAGCAGTTGGTGTAATGGCTATGTTGCTGAACTCCTATGTAGTCAACAGAGGTTCTAGTCCTGGACCCAGTGGCTTAAACTCATGCCGGGTGCATGTGCGTGTGTGCCCAAGATCCCGAGAGGAGAATGGAGGAGAAGGGATTGTTGGGTGGCCATTCCCGTTGGGGGTGATTTCTCGCTTTCTGTCTCTCTATCTCTCTCTTTCTGGAGAGCACATGTGCCCTATAGCAAAAGCCTCTTAAAAAATTATGCATAGATTTAAAAAAAATTTGCAACAAAATAAACTTGTATTCCAATTGCCTTTTGTTCACAAACTTTTTGAAGTCCCGTTGTATATGTTCCTTGAACTCTGAGCTTCATTTGGTTTACGGGGACATGAAGATAAATGGTCAACCATCAGAGAGTTGTGAAGAAGAAAAGAGATAGTAGATATAGTCTTCACCCTACCAATCAACACAGTCAGAGCCTACCTTTTTTCATAGCATCATCATCGTTCACTCTTCCTGAAGTTGTTCATCCCATCATTTGATGGAGACATTGGTGAATGTGTTCTTTAGAGTGCACTGAAAACGTCCTTATTATGCATACCATAGGGTCTAACTCTTCCCTCTGGAACAAAGCTGAGGAAATATGTAAGAAACACATGGACTTTACAATCAGAGCTTGGGCCAGACTCTTGGGCAAGTCATGTAACCACATTCAACTATGCAGCAAACATGTTTGAGCACCTACTAAGACTGAGGCTCTAGTCTGGCCCATGGCTTTGGGGAACAGGAGAGACACAGCACCTGCCGCATGGGCATGGTGCTTGGGCAGGGGCAGAGACAGCAAGTCATTATACAGGTCATTATGATCTGGGAAGTGCAATGAATGGATCGTAGAGATGCAAGAAGAGGCAGCTGCAGTGCTTTTTGATGTTTAAATCTGTCAAATGTAGATAAGCAAACCCACCTGAGAGAGCAGCGCTGAAGGTTGAATAAGATAAAATCGACAAAATATCTCCTGTCACTCAGGAAGATTTTTGAATCCTGGGAACCAGGAGTTAGCGTAATGGCTATGTCGCTGGACTCCCACGTAGTCGACCGCGGTTCGTGTCCCGGACCCGGTGGCTTAAAACTCACGCCGGGCGCGTGTGCGTGTGTGCCCAAGATCCCGAGAGGAGAATGGAGAAGAAGGGATTGCGGCGTGACCATCCCCCCAGGGGGTGATTTCTCGCTTTCTGTCTCTATGTCTCTCTCTGTCTGTCTGGCGAGCGCACGCGCCCTACAGTGAAAATCTCTCCAAAAAAAAAAAAAAGGAAGATTTTTGAATCCTGTGACAGGAACCCAAATCAAACTCAGTTATGCCTGAAAGAGAATTAATTGGCTCATATAATTGAAATACAACTTGGTTGAGTTTAAGAACTCCCACGACATCATTTTTTTAAAATCTGTTTTCTTTCTTGTCCTCTCAGTTCTGCTCCCTCTGCATTGGCTTCTTTTCCGGGCAGTCTTTCTGTGGAGGGACAAGAAGGCCAGGCCTGTGAAAGTTCGCCTTTCAGTAGCCATAGTAACCATCTCAGTCATGAATCTCATTGACCCGAAGGAGGTTGTATGTCTTCAGGGTTCTCAGCAGAGGGGAAGGATGGGAAATATTGCCCAGGAGGAGACATTTGGCAGTGTTTGTCCCAATGGTGTGGGGATACTACTAGCACATAATAGAGGCCAAGGATGCTGCTAAACATCCTACAACGCACAAGACAGTCTCCCCGTCAAGAATTGTCCAGGCCCAAATGTTAATAGTGCTGAGGTTGACAAATCCTGTGCACTGGACTAGCAGTTCAAAAGAATGTCCTACGTGTTTTGAGAATGAACAGTAACTGCAGTGTTGACTGGCCAGGCCTGTATTGTGTGTCCATTCTTGAAGCCAGTGTGGGATGTGACAAAAGCATGTGTACACAGACACACACACACACACACAACATGCATTGAGAGTGTGGGCAGGAAGGTTTATTCTAAGAAATTTGAGGAACTTCTCTCAGAAGCAAAATCGATGCATCAACTACAGGCATCTCTCCAGGCAGGTAGCACGTTCTCAAAAGTACTATTTTTCTCTTTATCTTTTTCTATTCCACCCTTTTAAAGTTTGTCTTCATTTTATAGTACTAGAAAACAACTTTAGCTCTCTAGATGCCCACTGGAGGAATCTGCAATGCATGAGGTGAACACAGATGCATTTTCTAGGGAAGCCAATCCAGAACAGAACTGAGAGGTAAAGAAAGAAAACAGATTTTTTTTTAATGATGTCATGTGAGCTATTAAATTCAACCAAGTTGTATTTCAATATTATTTCATAATAGAACTCCATAGATGGGGGAAAGCTAAAACAACAGATATTTATTTTCTTTGTTTTGGAGGCTGTAAGTCCTATATAATGGTATTAGAAGCTTGGTTTCTCTTCAGGCCTCTTTCCTTGCCTTGCAAAGGCCACCTTTTCACTGTCTCACACAGTCCATGTGTCCATGCGTCTCACACGGTTTTTCTTCTGTGTGCTCATCCCTGGTGTCTCTGCCTTTCATAACGACACCAGTCTTATCATATCTGGATCTCACCATTATGATCTCATTTAACCTAATTATCCCCTCATAGGCCTTCTCTCCAAATGCAGTCACATTAGGGTTTAGGGACTTCAACGTTTTAAGGTTTGGGGACACAATTCAGTCCCCAACAGAGCACATACATCATGCTGCTGATGATTTCTTCTAGGCTAGAATTATCTCAGGTCAATTCTCCAGATGCAGAACCTGACCCAGGAAAGCAGACGAGGGCAGGAGAAGGAGCTAAGCAAGGCTGTGCTCTCAGGCCAACTATAGCCTTGCCCAGTCCAAGGGGTTCTGAAGCATAACTCACACCAGAGAGCTGTCCCACTGATGCAAGGGGGCTGAAACCACCTCCACCAGTACTCCGTCACTGACTATCAGCTCTCCTGGTGGAGAGACATCCATCTTCCAGGCCAACATCAATCTTCTGGAGCAGGGTCAACCCCAAGCCTTTAGCAGTCAATATTCACAGAGCTGGATGATAGAAACGGCTATCTGGGTGGGTGGAGCAATATCAGCCTGGAAGCCCAGTGTTCTGCCCTGATTCTATGGGCCTTGGGAGACTTGCTTAGTATAAGGATGGTGAAAAGTCTAGAAGGTGGATCGATCTTGCATTTTAATAGGCAATCAGGAGAAAACCTGGACATGGTAGATAAGGCCAGAGGACTTTAGGAAGGCTGGATTTCAAAGTTGAAAGCCAAGAGAGGCAGCATACTCAAAGATGAAGCTTCTTTAGTACAAGCTGTTCCTGTATTGTCGAGTTGCTTTATTATAGATATAACCCATTTGGTATTATAGATTCACAAGCCAGAAAAGTACCATTAAATGTTATAATAAAGATTTCTCCTATTCCCACTGTCTACCACACATATATCAGATACAATTAGTATTCTCTGAGCACTCACATAAAGCTTTATGTTTCTCTCTGTCCCATCTCTTAGTATTTTGTTTGTAATCATTTCATTATATTTCTATCCCTTTCCTCAATACAAGAGCCATGTCTATAAATAGACCTCAGTACTTAGCACAGCAGGTTATATATAGTAGAGAAGTGATAGGATGGTTGAAAGAATTTATAGGCCAGCCTCATAATCAAGTAGTTAAGCCCCTGTGCATGGGGAGCCAGATCCCATGTAGCTGATTACATTTTGAATCCTGGTCCAGGAGACTTGAAAAATACACTAGGCACATGTGCATACATGCCCCAAATCCTGACAGGATGGAGAAATAAAGGAAAAAGGATTGTGGCTTGTCTATGCCCCATCAGGGGATGCTTCTCTTTCTCTCTCTGTCTCTCTCTCTCTGGTGAGTACATGGCATGTACCCTCTGGTAATTTCAAAAAATTTGATGCTTAAATTATTTTTTGAGAGGTTTTTCCTATAGGGCACATGCACTCGCCAGAAAGACAGAGAGAGACAGAGAGACAGAAAGTGAGAATTCACCCACCGGGGAATGGTCATGCCTCAATCCCTTCTCCTCCATTCTCCTCTCATATGACTAAGAGCTCGCCAGGCAAAAGACACTGCAAGTGCAAAGGTCTAGGAGTGAAGAACAGTCTTAGCTTCTTTGAAGATATAACAAGAGGGAGATGTTTGTGAGGAATGAGACAAAGAGGTTAGTGGGATCAGATCTTGAGGGCCTTGTGGGCCAGGGATGGACCTTTGGATTTTCCTCTGAGTAAGATGTTACTGGAGTATTTTAAATTCAGAATTATTCTGACTTACATTTTGAAAGGTGTGCTGTTATCAGTGGGTTTGGAAGCTGATTAGTAGTGTCTCACAGTAGCTCAGGTGAGAGATGACGTGTTTTGCATCAGAGTTGTAATAAGACATAGCAAGAGGTAGTGAGAAGTGTTTGAATTCTGTGCACACTCTGAAGGGACAGCAGAACTTGTTGATGGTTTATGTATGGTGTCTGTTGGAGAGATCAGAAATAATACTGACGATGGGCCAGCAGGTGGCAGAATAATTAAGGTGCTGGACTACCACATAACTGACCTTGGTTTGAGTCCTGGTTCTAGTAACTTGAAACTCACACAGGTCATGCATGCTCAAAATCCCAGGAGGAGAATGGAGGAGAAGGGATTGTGGCATGGGCGTCCCCCTGGGGGATGATTTCATGCTTTCTCACTTTCCCTTTGTCTCTGTCTTTTTGGTGAGTGAACTCACCCTATGACAAAAACCTAAAAAAAAAAAGAAGAATGTTGACATTTTGGGCTGAATTACTATAAAGATTATATTATTTTTTGAGATAGGGAAGCCCATAAAGGGGGGGTGGCAGGACTTTCTGAAGGGAAGAGGAGGAGCACTATCAGCAACTCAGTAAGTATATTAAGTTTGAATTTTATGTTAAGATATGCTAGTGGAGATGCCAAGTAAGACATTAGATATACAAGGTTAGTGCTCAGTGGAGAGTTCAGAGCTGGGATAAATTGGGTATGTTGTCAATATATGGATGGCACTTACAGCCAGCAGACAAGACAAAGCCAATACAAAGTCACTAGGAAAGTACAGAGACAGAATAGCCCAAGTTCTGAGCCCTGAAACTCACGAATGTTCAGAAGGTGATAAAAGGATCAGTCAATGAAATAGCTCTCATGATTGGGCAAGACCTGGAAAGTGGGCACAAAAGAGGTGGAGATCACAGTTGTTCAATGCTACAGAGAAATACCAAGACTGAGCTTTGGTTGGTGGGCTTAGCAGCATGCAGGTTAGTGATTACCTTTACTAGAGCTGTTTCAAGGGTACGGTGGGGAAATGATTGTAGTCATTTGAAAAAGGAGAGGGCTAGTCCATAGAGCAGTGATTAAGCACTGTACAGAAGGAACTGGATCCACATGGCTGACTGCAATTCAAATCTCAGCCCTCCCAGCTTGAAAAACATTCCAGGCATGTGTACATGTAGCCAAGATCCAAATGGGATGGAGAAATGAAGGGGGAAAAGGATCACAGTGTGGCAAGGTCCTATTAGGGGGTGCTTTCTCCTTCTCTTTTTTCTCTCTCTTCCTCTCTCTCCCTCTCTCTCTCTCTCTCGTGTGCATATACATGTGCCTTGTGGCAAAACAGAGAGAGAGAGAGGAGAGAAGGAGAAAAGAAGAACTGGAGAAAATGAGAAAATGAGAAAATAGATCATTCTTTTTGAGAGGTCTCACTGTGATGGAGAGTAGAGACAATGACATGGTAGATAGAGGAAGATGTTGGATCAAAAGTAGTTTTTATGCTTTCTTTGAAGATGAGAGTCATAAAATCACAGATGTGGGTGGGGTGATACGTGTTCGATAAAATTGGAAGGGTCTCTTGGGATTGCCTCTGTGTTCTCAATGGAAAAGCAAATAAGATCATTAGCTGGGAATGAGGGAAAAGGGATTTGAAGAGAGAGAGTAAATGCATGAAATAGTCCTGTAGGAGGGCTGGGCACTGAGTGAACTAGTAAATAGAAGAATCACTGCTGGAGAGCCCTACAGTCATTTGAGTTGATGGTCATAAATTCTAGGTGACTGGTCAACACAGTTATTTGTTTTTCTCTGGCCAAACTGAGCTTTGGAGATACAAGTGCATGGTAGGCAAATATTTAACTATTTTATCTTTTGCCAGGTGCATATAATGCAAGGAGGTGAGGGTATATGGATGTTTAAAATGATGAACCATAGAATTCAAGCTAGGTAGGCAGGAATATGACAGATGTGGAAACAAAGTACAATATTGGCTTATAGGCCTAGTCAGGCTAAAGAATTGTTGAAGGATGTATGATGGGAGCCAGTGTCTCCCACATTTCACCAGGGATTAATGGAAAATACTTTTTTTAGAATTACTTATTTTTATTTCTTATTGCTATTATCATTTTTTAAAATTTGCTATAGGGCATGTGTCCTCACCAGGGAGTGATAGAGAAAGAGCAAGTGAGAAAGCAAACTTCCAGGTCAGGGACTTAAACTGTGGTTGGCTATGTGGGAGACCAGTGCCTTAACCACCATGCCACCTTGGAAAATACTTTCTAAATTCAAACTGATATAGTATTCTCTATTTTCCCCAATGATCCTGATCTTGTTAAGGTATGACATCATAGAATACAGGTCTCAGGCCAGCTGGTAGCATAGTGGTTAAGGCAGTTGAATCCCACTTGGCCAACACACAGTTCAAGTCCTGAACCCAACAGCTTGGAAAATATGCCAGACGTGTGTGTATGCATGTCCAAAACCCCAAGAGGAGAATGGAGGAGAAAGAGTTAAGACATGTCCATCCCCCCAGAGGTTGCTTTCTCATCTCTTCCTCTCTCTAGCTCTCAGCAAGTACAGGTGTCCTATAGCAATTTTTTTTTAATTTTAAGAAAACTAAGAAGGCAAGACTCCTGTTTTCTCTCACCTTCTTTTGGCTAGGCTAAATGTCTTCAGCCTCTTTGAGAACTTCTTGAGGGACATGGTCTCCAATCTCCTCATCACCCTCTCACTTTCTTTCTGCCTGAGAGCTGATGAACTTCTGGGTCGCATGGGGGAGAACCATATAGTATTAAAGAAGCTCAACACAATGAGGCAGCTGTCTTGGGTGGAATTTCAAAGGGTGCCAGAATTCTGCTCTCAGAATTGATCACCCTCATGTCTGTTGCTATGTTCATCTTTGGGAGAAAATGTAAATACAATGATTAAAGTTCTTATCTCTGAACACCAGTAAGTCAGCTTTAAGAAATATTTGAAAATAAGGTTTTCATCTTCACTGGGACACTGTCAGAATGGGGGTTATTTTGAGAAGGAATGTATTAATATGATCAACTTGCTTAGAGAGTGCACAGTTCTATTTGTAAATGTTTCAAGTCAGATTTTAATGTGATTTTAATATTCCCTGCACAGCACACAATACACATCGTGTCTTAGCAGGAGTTCAGGCCAGAGTCTTTGGAGCTTCCTTGGCCCCTCTCTTTCTCTACACAACTGTCCAACCTACCACCAAATCCCAACAATTCTGTGTTCAAAATATTCTAACAACTGACCCACTTCTCATTACCACCAATCTGGTCTATATCACTATTAATGCTTGCCTAAACTATTGTGATTATTCCTCAGTAGGTCTTACTGCCTCCACACTTGTCCCTTATAGTGCATGATGCTGAGTGGCCTTGTTAACATGTATGTCATCACTTCTATCTTGAGACTCTTCTAGTGGCTTCCTTTATCATCTAGTTCTAATGGGCTGTCTTAGCCCATTTTGTGTTGCTATAACAGAATACCCAAGGATGGGTAGTTGATTAAAAGCAGACATTATTTGGCTAATGATTCTGGAGACTGGAAAGACCAAGAGCATGGTGCTGGCAACTAGTCAGGTTCTGGTCCTATGTCATTGTACGGATTAGAGAAGAGAAAAGGTTAGTGGGAGAGAGAAGGTTAGCACAGAGCACAACATGGAAGCCTACAGACTTGCTTTATAGCAATTTATTCTCATAGGAACTAAGCAGTGAGAACTTGCTCCCTCCTGGGAAATGACATTAAGCTATTAATGAAGGATCCATTCCCATGTCTCGTGCACCTCCCACTGGGCCCCATCTTCGTGCTTCCCCATTGGGGATCTAGTTATGAGTTTTCAACAGGGACCCAACAATCATCCCTTACTAGTGGTATAAAGGACCCTCCATGAGCTCCTCTACCACTCCTCCCACCTTCATCTTTTCTCACCTGCTCTCTGGTTCTGCATTCCCTCCAGCCACGCTGGCATCACTCATGTTTTTGAAACAGGCCACACCTGCTTCTTTGTTCCTTTCTGCCTGGAGTACTGCTCCCAGATATCCATATGGCTTATTTATTCTCCTTCTTCATGTCTGTACTCAGATGTCACCTCCTCCTGGGGCCCTCCCTATTCACCCTGTGTAAAATTATACCTTTTCTCTTCTTTAGTTTTCTCTACAGCATCTATCACTGCCTGGCATGCTGATTTTCTTTTTATACTTATTTGTTGAGGAGAGCATAAAAGAGAAGGGACTTTGTTGTGTTCATATCCCAGAATCATCTGCTGCTTGCCTGAATCTGTCTCTCTGGCAAGCACATACACAGTATAGCAAAAAAAAAAAAAAAAAAAAAAAACCCAAAAAACCTCTTTTAAAAATAGGCATTTTTACAACCATTTTTATAAATGAGGAAACCAAGGTTCAGAGAGCATAAGTCATTCAATTAGTGTGTTTCTGAGCTGTCACAATAGGGACATGATAGGAGGTGGATTCGGGAAGACAACATTTGTCTTGCCCACAGATCTAAAAGTTGAACTAAAATCCAAGACAGATCAAAGGTGGTCCACCTGGTTAAAGTCTAGGTTAATATGGCAAACCTCCTAGAATTTATCCCATCACTTATATGAAAAAAATAAATGTGAGACACCTGCATGTGCCAGGAAGTAGTTTAGTAGCTAGAGTTACAATGACAAGACAACCTATCATCCTGTATGGAGCATACATTCTAGTGGGGAAAGACAGGCACTGAACATGAAATTTTTTATATATATATATATATATGATAATTTTTCTATGGTGTCGGGGTTGTGAAGAAAATATAATTGGTGATAGAATTGAGGGGAATGGACTTTCAGTTGGAGCCAACCATTTCAGATAGTGTCAGGAGGTGATATGAGTTGAAACTCTACTGAGATAAGTGCAATAAGCAGAGGAGACAAGGGCCATGAAACATGAAATTTTATATATATATATATATATATGATAATTTTTCTATGGTGTCGGGGTTGTGAAGAAAATATAATTGGTGATAGAATTGAGGGGAATGGACTTTCAGTTGGAGCCAACCATTTCAGATAGTGTCAGGAGGTGATATGAGTTGAAACTCTACTGAGATAAGTGCAATAAGCAGAGGAGACAAGGGCCATGAATTGGGAACCAGCCTGGCACGCCTGAGGGACCACAGGAAGACTCATCAGTTTGGAATAGTATGAACAAGAGTGAACATATCAGATGATGAGGCAATGGCCATCTCATGCAGGCTTTTTAGGTGAGGAGTTTACTCTAAGTGTGGTGAGAAGTTGCCAGGACCCACTCAGCAGAATACATTTTTCTGAGTGGGGGGACAATGGATTAGAAATAAACATAAAAATGAACACATAAGACATACAAATATAGAGAAGCAAGGATCGGGTGGGCCTGACTTCTCTGATAGAGAAAGCAGTGACCCAAACTGGCCTCAGGTTTATTATTTTTTAGGGTAGAAAATAGGGGAAGAGGAAATGAAATGCAAAGCCAGTTGTTTTCAGATGTTAATCAGGTGATGATGTGAAAAGGACTGGCACCATGTGGTTTCTTCTGATCTTTTGGGTTGAAATCAGAATAACACATGTGGCTTCCTTAGACAGATACTGCTTTGCAGTATCAACAGCTACCATATTTGTATGTTAATGCTTTCATTGCTATGCAAATGAACCTCACAACCGAGGTTATGCCTATGTCTGAAGGTCACTGTTTGTTCAGAATGACCACTCTCCACAAGAAGCCACTAAAAGGGTTTATTTATTTAAGTTTTTTATTTCTTCAGAGAAAGAGGTACCCTCAACAGATCTTCACACTTTAATCCACCCCCAGCCAGCCACAATTACAGGCATACTCTGGTACCCAGCATGAACAGGGAGGCCTCTGGATGCACCCTGGGACCTTCTCAGATGGTCTTAGCATCACAGAACATTGTGTTAATGCTGAGCCTCTGCAGTTGGCACCAAATAATGCTTTAAACAAAGAAATGTATGTCAATGTGTACTTTGAAAGGAACACTCAGCTGTGCTATGGACAATGAAGAGCAACATGGTAAAAGTGAAAGTAGAAACCACTTAGGTTATTGCAACTGTGGGAGTGGAAGTTGATAGAGGTCTGGACCACTGCCACACTATCATCTGGAAATAGGAGAAGTGGCTTGATTTGGGATATATTTTGAAAGCAATGTAGAGACAACTCAGTGATGGATTGGATATAGGTAGTAAAGAAAAAGTGAAAATATTATCCTCAGGTTTTTGGTCTAAACCACTAGGAAGACAGAGGCTTTATTTACTCAGGTGTAGAGGACCATAGAAGATGGGTTAGAAGGCATGTGGTGAAGGATGGTTAGCAGTGGGTTCTCATTTCAAGTCTGTCCTAAGGAGCAGACTCCAGGATTTGCATTTGTAAATGCAGATTGGTGAATCTAATGAACAACCAGGTTCCTCTTCAGGAGGCTACTATTATCTTTACAATTATCATTAATATGATCAAAGTATCAAAAGTAGGTGTGTACCAGTGTTTAACTGTAAGAGGGCAGTGGAGAAGGTATGTGGAAGAAGGAGTTCAGTTCTGATTTCTAACCTTTATTCCTCACTGCCAAGCTATTGTTTATCAACTACATGCTTACCCTTCTGTGTTTTCCTCTGTGATGCTGTATCTGGGACTGGCACCCTGTATTTGTCCTTAGCTATTAGGAGTACTAGAGACAAGTGGTAAAAGGACTTGCTCTTTCCTTTGCCTGAATTTCCTGCCAGTCTCAGAGTTGACCTTGGCAGTTGATGCCAGATTCCAACTTTTGTCCTTTCCCCCAACCTGTACTCCTGGTGACCTTCAAAGGAAACAATACCGGAGGGTAGTGTTCTCCTAAAGGTCTAAACTAGCTCTTCATGGTCCCTCTTTTAGGCCCCTGATGTATCAGCACCATGTGGGCAAGCCCCCTTTTTGGCATCTCAGCCCTCTGAAGCCTGCTTAGCCAATTCCTTATGATAAATTCCCTCCACTGAAATATTGGATTGTTGGAAAATTTATGATGCATTCTTGCTTAGAAAAACACAGAAAAAAATATGTCATGACTTTTCTGACAACTCAATAATTATAATGTTTTCCATTTTCCTGCCTAGATGCTGACTCCTGGATTGTTGAGATGCATCATGACTTTGTATATGTTAAATAAAAATCTTAAAATTGATTAAATGAAATACTGAAACAGGGAATTAATAGATGTCAAGGCTGTTGATGCCTTTGGAGGTGACACAGTCAACCTCAGTTGTGAACCTAGAGAGAAGAAGTGATTTACTCAAGATCACTCAGCCAGAGGGAGAGACCCTTAGGGTACTGGAACCATGCTCTTGGCTCTTGGGCTGGTGCTCTTTCCACTGTGCCTGAGTCTTGATCTCCTGACCCTCCTGAAAAGTGGTAAAAGGACTTGCTCTTTCCTTTGCCTGAATTTCCTGCCAGTCTCAGAGTTGACCTTGGCAGTTGATGCCAGATTCCAACTTTTGTCCTTTCCCCCAACCTGTACTCCTGGTGACCTTCAAAGGAAACAATACCGGAGGGTAGTGTTCTCCTAAAGGTCTAAACTAGCTCTTCATGGTCCCTCTTTTAGGCCCCTGATGTATCAGCACCATGTGGGCAAGCCCCCTTTTTGGCATCTCAGCCCTCTGAAGCCTGCTTAGCCAATTCCTTATGATAAATTCCCTCCACTGAAATATTGGATTGTTGGAAAATTTATGATGCATTCTTGCTTAGAAAAACACAGAAAAAAATATGTCATGACTTTTCTGACAACTCAATAATTATAATGTTTTCCATTTTCCTGCCTAGATGCTGACTCCTGGATTGTTGAGATGCATCATGACTTTGTATATGTTAAATAAAAATCTTAAAATTGATTAAATGAAATACTGAAACAGGGAATTAATAGATGTCAAGGCTGTTGATGCCTTTGGAGGTGACACAGTCAACCTCAGTTGTGAACCTAGAGAGAAGAAGTGATTTACTCAAGATCACTCAGCCAGAGGGAGAGACCCTTAGGGTACTGGAACCATGCTCTTGGCTCTTGGGCTGGTGCTCTTTCCACTGTGCCTGAGTCTTGATCTCCTGACCCTCCTGAAGGGCCTAGCCCTTGCTCCTGGGATTGACAGGTCAGTGACATGCCTTATGTTGGGGCATCCTCATTGAAGCCCTCCTTTCCTTCCAGGAAATATACTTTGCTGGTCAACAATGGGTTCGCAATTTCCGCTGCATTGCTGATGGCCTGTTCTCCCCAGGCAGGAGCCTTTGAGATGCTCATCGTGGGACGCTTCATCATGGGCATAGATGGAGGTGAGACTTCACCATGATGGGGGCAGGAACAGATTCCTAAGGGGTGTGTTGAAATGTGAGAACTGTTCAGTGCCATCATAGAACTGGGACCCTCTACTGGTATTGAGTTGCAGGGACCAAGGATGCTAGGATGCTGCATTAGGTGGGACAATCCCATGGAACAAACCATTCCATCCACAATGCTCTAGCACCCAAATTGAGAAATGCTGAGCAGGCTAAACCCAAGTCGACCCCAAAGACCTGGATGGCTTTTAGCATGCCATGCCTTCTGCTTTGTTACCTTCATCATAAAATTCATGTTCCAAGGTCATTTATAGTGTGGGGGGATTTTTTAAATGAGGATTATGTTTCTTGTCTGGATCACTGACTTATTCTTTCTTTCATTTATTCACCAAGGATTTACAGAGCACTTGCTACACCTGGTGTTCTATATGTTAGGAACATAATGGTTAACAAGACCATACACCTGGAGCTTTTTGTCTAGGTGCATGGGCAGATACATAATCACACACATAAGGTAGGCGCTAGTAAGTCCTAGGAAGAAAACAAAGTAGGTAAGGGGATAGTGAGCACTATTTTAGACAGGTCAGTCAGCGAAGACTACTCAAAGGATGAAACATGAACAGAGACTAGAATGAGCCAAGAGAAAGAATTGAGTGACTACTCAGGGAATCAGGTGCCCAGCAGGGAGAAGAATGCAATGGCTCTGACTTAGAAGAGTGCTTGCCATGTTCAAGAAGGAGTGAGTAGGCCAGTGTGGTTGTATCCTGGTGAGCAGGGGGAACATGAATGCTGATGACTCTGGAGAGGAGCCAGGACTAGATCTTGTAGAGCCTTGTGGGTCAGAGTGAGGACTGTGGGTTTCTGTTGAGTACAAGGGAACCCAAGGGAGGAGTGTAAGGAATGTATCATGAACTGGTTGTTTCAATACAATTCCTCTCACCGTTGTGTAGAGGAGAATGTAAGAGTGGATAAGGAACCAGTTATTCATGAAGATGGGCTGTACTGGAACAGTAGGGGAGGTGGCAAGAAGTGGGTAGATTCTGGCTGTAGGTGTGAGAGCAGAAGACTCAAAATATATTGTCAAAACCAACAAATAAGCAAACAAACTCTTCTTTCTTCCTAAATATGCAAATCTTTAGGCATTTGTAGAATGGGCTCAAGCCTTAGGATTAGAAATCCCTGGATTTGGATCACAGCTCTGATGCTTGGCAATTTCTAATACTTGGTGAGTTACTTAATAGCTCTGAGCCTCAGTGTTCTCATTTGCAAAATGAGATACCGATATCTACTTTAAAGGACTGTAATAAGGCTCAGATGAAGTATTTTCTCTCTCTTCACATATATGTATATGTAGTATATACATATATACAAATAATATGTAAAATACATGCACACATATGCACACAATTCTTGACTTATAATGGTTGGACTTAACAATTTTTCAATCTTACAGCAGTGCAAAAGTGATACACATTCAATACTGTATTTAATAAATTACAATATTTTAAATTTAGTAAGTCCAATACTTTATTATGAAATGAACTTGTGTTAGATGGTTTTTCCCAACTGCAAGCATATGTAAGTGTTCTAAACACATTTAAGGTAGGTTAGACTAAGCTATAATGTTTGGTAGGCTAGGTATATAAAATACAATGAATACATTTTGAACTTATAAATGTTTTCAGTTTACGTACTGATAACCTCATGATAAGTCAAGGGACATCTATATGTATATTTATATCTATATCTAACACTGACTGAGACCTCATAAAGACTAATTCCTCTTCCTTGTTGATCTATTAAAGATTGAGGCAGGTGTTCAGGGCCACCACAGGACTGAGGCCCCCTAACGGTACTGAGTTGGTGAGGACCAAGGATGGTAGAATCCTGCACGAAGTGGGACAGTCCCACGGAATGAACTTTATAAGTGAGCTTTGGGCTTTAATAGGTGAGCTGAAAAGCAAAAGCATTTCTCAGAGAGAGGTGAGCAGGAGGGGTCTGGAAGTTGGGGGATAATAGATTATTCACTTGCCTTCATTGCCTTGCCAGGGAGGGAGTTAATAATTCAGGACTTTTTTGGGGGGAGGAAACGGAGTGATGAAGAGGTCCCACTGATAATCCGGCCTCCAGCATACAAAACTCATGTGGAGAGGCAGAAGGGAACAGCACAGGCCTTCTGCAAGAGACAGCTCCACGGCTCCTGCTATCTAGCCATTTTGGGGGAAATGGAGAGATGAAGAGGTCTCACTGATAATTAGGCCTCCAGCATACAAAACTCACGTGGTAGGACGATCCCTTTCAGGCCTCCTGTCTCTGTATCTGTCTTTGTCTCTCTCGACCTCTGTCTCTCTCTCTCTGTCTCCTCTCTCTTTTTTTTTTAATTTTTGCTTTTTAGAATTTTTTTTTAAGGTGAGGCATCTTTCTGGGCCTGTTGGCCCCTCCTAGCCCTTTATCTTGTTAATAATTCCCTCTCTCCCTCCCAACCCAGGAGAGGCGGAAGGGAACAGAACAGGCCTTCTGCAAGAGACAGCTCCATGGCTCCTGCAATCTAGCCATTTTGCATGAGTGTGCCGTGCGGTTTTCTAATTTTGGGGTTTTATTGAAATTTTTTGAATATTAATTTTTTTCAGTTTTATTTAAAAGTTTTTCTCTTCATTTTTTTCTCTTTTTCTTTGTTTCTTGTCTTTTTTTTTCTGTTGTTGCTATTGTTTCCCTCTCTCTGTTTCCTTTTCTACATACTCCTCTACGCTTAGATTAAACTTTTTAGTATGGGAAGAAACTGAC
>NW_006201352.1:397098-402827 GCF_000334495.1 Tupaia belangeri chinensis
TCACTGAGGTTTATGCCTAAAGTCAGACTTGTCTTCATGGATATGTATATATCAGCTGTGCTTGCTATTGAAAATATTTAGATTTATTAAGATATTTAGTGAAACAATAAAATGGATAAGGCATAGAAAGCAACAATAGATACCAGACACAGTGTGGGAGGAGGGTGGGAGATGGCAGAGGGTGAGATAGGGAATCAAGGATGGGAAAAAAGGCAAAATATACAGAAAACAAGAAATGGAAAATGATTTGTTGACAATAACAAATGGAAAATTATGTGTTGACAATAACACATATGTTGATGTGCTTGATTGAGCCAATATATAATGTATTCTGAGTGGAAAAATCTCATTTTATATGCTATAATGATGTACAGTGAATTAATGTAAATTTTTAAAAATGGAAAAAAATAAAATTAATTAATTAATTTAATTTAATTTAATTAAAAAATAAAAGAGGGAAAAAATTCAGGACTTTGTAAGAACCCAAACTTAGGCTATTACTCCTTCGTCTTGGTATTCAAGTAAATAGGAGATTTACTTGAATATAGAGAGAATGTTTATTAGTTGGAATAATAGTTGGTATTTATGTAATGCTTCATAATTGACCTATTGTGTTTATTTATCATTTCCTTTGATCTCCTATGAACACTGAAATGGTTTTCCCGTTTTCATCTTACATATGTGAACGCAGGCTCAGAAAGCCTCAATGGTAAAGTGATTAAGGGTGAGAGCTATGGACTCAGATTCTCCAGAAGTCCAGTCTCATCAACCTATCTTTATTAATTAGGTTTTGCTGTATTAAAAAAGCAACCCCCAAATTAATGGCTTCGGGCAGTAGTCACTTTATTGAGCTTCCAATTCATCAGGTTGGCTGGGCAGTTCTGCTCTAGGCCAGCCCCGCCACATGCTCTGCCAGGCCATCCCTCTGGCTGCAGGTCTGTCAGTGACCAGATGACTTAAGGATAGATTCACTCATGTGTTTGGCTGTTGGCAGATAGTTGGCCTCAGGGACCTTCATCTTGGCTATACATGGCTTCTCAGGCTTCTTACCCTCTGAAAGGGCAGCCCAGGATTCTTCCCATGGAACTTCTAGGTTCCAAAGAACAGCACAAGAAGGAAGCCCGCATGTGCAAGCACTTGAGAAGCATATTTGCTAATGTTCCTTTGGCCAAAGTACATGTCATGGTCATGTGCAGAGTCAGGGTCAGGGGGACTAACTTACCCAAGGACACAGAGGCAAGAAGGAGGAATAAGATAGGGGCCACTGTGGCAGCATCCAACCTATCTTAGCCTCCTGTTTTTAATTTGCCAGAGGGTGTGTGCACTCTCTGGGGAGAAGAGAAATGGATAGAGAAAGTGAGAAAGCCCCTTCCCATGGGTAAGGTCATGCCGCAATCCCTTTTCCTCCATCTCTGCCTCCCTTCAGGATTTTGGGTACTCATACACACATACCTGGAATGTTTCTTGAGCCACCAGGTCTGGGATTCCAACCACGCAGTTGGCCATGTGGAATCCAGCTGCCTTAACCATCATACCACCAACTCTCCCAATCTCTTTTTATCATCTAGAAAAAGTGATGTAATTGTTAAGGCCTCCATTATTGGGTTGTGTCAGAATTAAATGATTTACTAGCCCAGCCATGGTGGCACAGGCTTGGAGGGCACGGCTGGAGCCACATGGAGGACTACAGTTGAGATCCCAGGTTGACCTGAAACATGCCAGGCACATGCACTTCTAATTCTGGCTGGATGGGAGGCTGGCAGAGGGATCACGTCATGGCAAGACACGGTTGAGAATACTAGTCTCTCTCTCTCATAAAAGACTAAAAAAATTAAATGATCTCCTGTGTATGTGAAGCACTGTGTATAGTTATTTAGTATCTACTCTCACTCCAGGAATGAAGGTGGTATACTGTTATTACTGCTGTTATTTTAACTCTCAGCTAACAAGGTGCAGAGCCAGGACTTGGGATCCAGTAGCTTGCTTTCAAAGATCCAGGCTCCATTGCAGAAAGACTATAAGAGATTGGAAAACAGCCTTGAATATCCTTTTCTAATGGAAGCAACCAAAAGTTTTATATTTTGTCTATTTACCCCCTTTCCTGTTGCAAGCAGGAAATTAGTAACCCCTGCTAATATGGGGAAGGGACACTTAGTACACATGACAGGTTGCTCTCTGAATTTCCTTAAGTAAAAATAAGCTCCATTCAAAGATGATACCACTTTTTTTTTTTTTTTTTTGGAGAGGTTTTTGCTATAGGGCGCATGCGCTTGCCAGACAGACAGAGAGAGACAGACAGACAGAAAGCAGGAAATCACCCTCCAGGGGGAGATGGCCACGTCGCAATCCCTTCTCCTCCATTCTCCTCTCGGGATCTTGGGCACACACGCACACGCGCCTGGCGTGAGTTGAAACCACCAGGTCTGGGACTCAAACCATAGTTGACTAAGTGGGAGTCCAGCGACATAGCCATTACGCTAACTACTGGTCCCCAAAGATGATACCACTTTTATAAAACCACAGATTCAAGACAAAGCACTTTTAGAACCTTTTTCCTATGATATCTTCTAGAAGAAGCAGGAGGGCCGGCCAGATGGCAGTCAGCAAGGCCATGATGGAGCTGTACAGAAGGCCTGGGTTCAGATCCCAGACCAATCTAAAAATGCTGGACATGGCAGTTACACCTGCAATCATAGCTAACCAGGCTAGGATGGGAGGATCACAACGTGGACAGACCCTAATGAAAATACCAACTTCTCTCTATCTTCTGCTCTCTTTCTCTCCCTCCTCTCTGTGCCTCTTTCCAAAAAAAAATTTTTAAAAAGAGAAAGAAAAAATAAAAGGAAGAATAGGAGGGGAGGAAAAAATAGACTGACTCCTTTAAATGTCTAGGAAGTGGCCTACTGGAATCATGCCAAGACTTGCAGACTTCATATTACTTATTTTCACCAAAGCGTCTCAGACCAGGGAGAGGAATTTGAGGGCACTGAAAGAGAGCCAAATGATAAATAAGCCTGGAAGAGTTTTCAGAAGCTGTAAGGCTCTAAGACTTGTATATTAACCCAGGTTTTCAATGAGTATTTGAAGTCATAGTGGAAATATGTCCCCTTTTTGGAGTGTCCTTTTATTACAAGACTTGGAAGAAAAAGTAAACACATTATTTTTTCATTGAAACAAACACGATACACAACGATGTTGGAGGTAAAACTCCTGAAGATTGTTAAATAAAAAAGGAAACTGCAGAGGTAATTAGTGTTAGATGTGTTCCTATTTCAGCTTTTCCAGTAATGCCCACGCCCCAAATACAAATCCATGTGCTGCATTAGGAGCTCTGACATGCACATGAGTTCAGGCTGCTCTAGGAGGTCTCCACTGGACAGTCTACAGCTGCATTAGCATCTCTAATATGCACAAGACCAGGTGCTGCACTAGGAAGTCTCTCTTGGACAGTCTGCGGCTGCATTAGCAGCTCTGATATGTACAAAACTTTGTCCTGTGTTAGGAGGTCTCTACAGGACGGTCTACACACTGTATTAGGAATCTTTCAATTTCCGCCATACAATGTGGGCATTCTTCATATAGTGAGCAGGGATATATGAAGTCTGTCTTTCATAGTCTGGCTTGCTTTGCTTAGCATTAAATCTATATTCATCTACTTTGTATCAAATAACATGATCTCAATGTTTTTTTTTTTTATGGCCGAATAATATTCCATAGTGCATATGTGCTACACTTTTTCAATCAGGTCATTTGCTCTTGGGCACCTAGGTTGATTCCATGTCTTAGCAATTATGAATAATACTGCAATAAACCTGGATGTGCAAGTATCTTTCTGTTTTCCTGTTCTTAGGATGAATACCCAGGTGGAATTACTGGATTGTATGGGAGTTCTATCTGTACTATCTGTTCTTTGGGGGGAATCTCCATATTGTTCTCCACAGTGGCTGTACTAATCACATTCCCACCAACAGTGTAGAAGAGTTCTCCTTTCAACACATCCTCACCAGCACCTGTTCTTTACGTTTTTGACCATAGCTATTCTAACTGATGTGAAATGATATCTAATTGTGGTTTGATAAGCATTTCCCTTATAGTAGAAGACATCAAACATGCTTTCATGTGCCTTTTGGCCATTCATATGACTTCCTTGTAAAATTGTCTATTCAGCTTGTTTGCCCACTTTTTAATTAGACTTTTTATGTTTTGCAGGTAAACTGCTTGAGTTTCCTATATATTCTGGTTACAAGTCCCTTATGTGAAGTTTACAAATATTCTTTCCCATTCTGAGGCTTGTCTCCTCACTCTGATTATTGTGTCCCTTGCTGTGCAGAAGCTTTTCAGTCTGAGGTAGTCCCGAATGCCTATTTTAGGGATTGTTGCTTGTGCTTTCTGGGTTTTATTTAGGAAATCTTTGCCTACTCCAATGTCTTCTCTTTGCTTCTTAAGCATGTTTGCCTTGAATGATGAGCCAGAAACAGTCTCTTGGGCTAAAATGTAGTGAATGAGATTCCCAGTTTGTAAGTTAGGTTGTGTAGTCCCTTCATTATTTTTTTTAAAGGATGGCCTCCCTGAGTGCTAGCAACTGGGATGAACTCAGCTCAACCTGAAGCACATGCACCAGTACCTGATGTGTGTCAGGATCTCTGCTAGAGGCACTGGGAAACCAAGGCAGAAAAGACATCTTTGATGCCCTTACAATCTGGTAAAAGGCTAGACAGCAGTAAGAGCTAATCGACGAATCTGTACAACATTTTATGAGTAGTAGCCACTGAGCGTATCTTAACTCTCACGGAAATCCCATGAACTTATCACGTCCCACAGCTTGTGAATTGCAGAGCTTTGGCTGAGGAGGCAGTGTGACTCCAGAACATGGGCCTGTGTTCTAAACACGCAATGGAACTGCCTGGGATAAGTGCATTGTGGCCAGTCATAGGCTCATAAGGGGCCTTAGGAATGACCCCACCCAGATGGAGGAGACGAGGTTTCTTGAAACTGACATATCTTCAGATTTCTTTTGTTCTGTGTACATGGTATTTTGCAAAAATATTTTAGAACCACTATGTTTTTATTTGCAATATCTGTCAAATGTGTACATTTATCTCAAAGGTAACATATGTACCTGACCTATTCTGTAAAATGGATATAAAGCATCTGTGGTAACTGAGTCTCCTAGTTTATGTAGAGGCAATGGGAGCTGCTCAGATAAAAGCCCAAGTTCTAGAATCACAGACCTATGGGGAGGGAGTCTCTGTTGAACAAAATAACCTCTTTGGGCATCTCTGGACAGACAGCACTTGATAATTTAGGCAAGTTCTTCAACCTCTCTGTGCCTTGGTTTTCTCATTCTAAAAATGAAGATGGTAATGGTACATTTACTTCAGAGGTTTATTATGAAAAGCAAATAAATTAATGTAAGTAAAGTGATAACCGGAGGATCCCTGCTACTTTTTAAGCACTATGCATATTGGCTATTGTTATCATTACACTACCACCACCACTTCCACTACCTCCTCACCACCACCTCTTCACTATCACCAAAGTAAATGGATAACCGGAGGATCCCTGCTACTTTTTAAGCACTATGCATATTGGCTATTGTTATCATTACACTACCACCACCACTTCCACCACCTCCTCACCACCACCATCACCACCATCACTTCCACCACCTCCTCACCACCACCACCACCATTATCACTTCCACCACCTCCTCACCACCACCATCACTC
>NW_006201352.1:412067-420366 GCF_000334495.1 Tupaia belangeri chinensis
CCCCCCCCCCCCCCCCACCACCACTTCCACCACCTCCTCACCACCACCACCACTTCCACCACCTCCTCACTACCACCACCTCCTCACTACCACCACCTCCTCACCACCACCACCACTTCCACCACCTCCTCACCACCACCACCACCACCACCACCTCCTCACCACCACCACCACCACCACCACCTCCACAACCTCACTCCACCACCCACCACCTCCTCACCACCACCACCACTTCCACCACCTCCTCACTACCACCTCCTCCCTACCACCACCTCCTCACCACCACCACCACCTCCTCACCACCATCACCACCATCACTTCCACCACCTCCTCACCACCACCATCACCACCACCACCTCCTCACCACCATCACCACCATCACTTCCACCACCTCCTCACCACCACCATCACCACCATCACTTCCACCACCTCCTCACCACCACCACCACCATTATCACTTCCACCACCTCCTCACCACCACCATCACCACCATCACTTCCACCACCTCCTCACCACCACCATCACCACCATCACCACCACCACCACCTCCTCACCACCATCACCACCATCACTTCCACCACCTCCTCACCACCACCATCACCACCATCATGTCCTCCAACACCATCAGCTGCATCCTGTCCTATGAAACACACCTCCCAGCATACTTTGGGAATTAGCCAATGAAGTAAGTGTGAAAAGCACCGACAATTTGTGCTGAGTGCTGAACATGGTGCTGTGGCTACCGTGTAAATTATTGTCGGGGGAAGCAGAACCTAGGTAGGATGCAACCAGAGTTCTCTTCTCAGGAAAGGCAGCTCTCTCATGGCTGCTGTGCTCCTTCTGCAGGCATTGCCCTCAGCGCGCTCCCCATGTACCTGAGTGAGATCTCACCCAAGGAGATCCGCGGCTCTCTGGGGCAGGTGACTGCCATCTTCATCTGCATTGGCGTGTTCACCGGACAGCTGCTGGGCCTGCCAGAGCTGCTGGGAAAGGTAAGTGCAGCTTTCTGGTCAACCATGTCCACGCTGCTACCACTGTTAGCTTCAGGAGTGAGCTCTTCCTCCAAAAGTTTGTCCCTAACGATGGCAATTCCTGAGTGTTTAACCTTTTACTTATTATTGGAAAAAAGTTGTTGTTTTAATTCCTTTGGTTGGGTATTTCTGTTTGGTGTGGACATAAAAAATACATAATATATTGAAACCTTGTCGAATGTTTAAATCCATCCACCCAATAACGATAATTAATAACTCATTAGTATTTGTTTAGGGTTTTGTTCTGTTTTAAAAATCTTTATAGGGACCAGCAGATGGTATAATGGTTATGTTGCTGGACTCCCATGTGGTCAACCATGGTTTGAGTCCCAGACTCAGCAGCTTAAAACTCACATTGGAACCATGTGCATATGCATGCCCAAAATCCCAAGAGGAGAATGGGGAAAGGATTGCAGCATGGCCATTCCCCCCGCCCCTGGGGGGTGGTTTCTCACTTTCTCTCACTGTCTCTGTCTCTGGCGAGCACACATGTACTATAGCAAAATAATCTCTAAACAAACAAAAACCTATACAGACATATATAGTTTGATGTGTGTGTGTTTGTAATGGAATCACGCCATACACGTTGTTCTGTGAGTTGCTGTTTTCGTTTAATATATATGCGGCATCTTTTCAGTAAGTTAGCTTAGTTCTGCCTCACTGTTGAGTCTTCCTTTCCTAAACAAGTAAGTCATTACATAGTCTTCTGTTTGGGGCTTTGTTTGGGGATCAATAAAGCCTGGATTTGAATCCTAGTTCAACAATTTTCTTCTTATACAGTCCTGGAAAAGAGAAACACCTACTCAGTTTGGGTAAAATCACAGAAGGCTTCCCAGAAGAGGTGCCCTCTAAATAGAGCCCTACAGGGTGAGCAGGAGTTAAACATGTGATGATAGGGGTTGGGAGAGAGGACATCCCAGAAAAGGAGGAAAAGAAAAGACCCACAGCAGGACACAGCTCAGGAAAGTACTCAGGACTTGAAGGCCAAGAAGAGAGCATGCATGGGGAGACACCCCCACACACACTGAGTCACAGCAGACTTCCTCCTGGGGGAATAGGGAGCCTTGGATGGCACTAGAGCAGGAGCCTGATGTGGCCAGACCATCTGTGTTACAAGGTGGCTCTGGAGTGAGGACGGAGTGTCTCGTCTACACTGGGGAAGGAAGGAAGGGCAGAGAGAGAGCAAGCAGGAGGCTGTTGTTACTAGTAGTCATGATAAAGGAAAGATGAGGCTGGAGCTCGGACCGTGACCGTGGGGATGGGGATGCCTGGACAGGCTCATGTGGAGAACTCAGTCCCCAGCATTGGCTGCCTGAGGACCTCACAGGATGAGGGTAGGGGAGAGGCCAGCACAGAGCATTTCCTTCCTACTTGCACAAGAGAGGCAGGGGGAGAGGAGGTTAAACCACTGCCGATGGTCATGTTTCCCCAGTGCCAAAGACTGTTCTAGATGCTTGGCCAGGGCCCACAGACAGTTCTAGCAGGAGACAGGCCATAAAAACACAGTCTTTTCCCTTGATTTCCTTCCTGCCCCCTGATTGCCCATCACCACCCCACACTGTCTCTAGTACCCACAGTTGTTCTCCACGCTTTCCTAAAAAAAAAAATTAATTGTGAAAAAAAGGAGAAAAATGTAAAGTGGCCAATGACAACAAAAATCAAACACACACAAAGAGTGGAAGGTGTACTAGCAGGGAGGGCAACAGTAGATATCGGAGACCTTATAGGCAGGGCTGGGTAACAGGGAGTGGGATAGAGGGGATCAGGCAAAAAACAAACAAAGCATTTAACAGATACAGAAATGGAGAGTATTCTGTTGATGATGATGTATATGGTAATACCTTTGACTTGATGAATACACACTGTATTCATGCTGGGAAAAACCATGCTGTACCCTGTAAAGATGTTCAGTGATTAAATGTAAAATTAAAAAATGTAAAAGGAAAAAAAATATATGTATTCAATAAGCAAAATAAACTATGAATTTTAAAAAGCCACAAAAAAAGAAATGCGCACATGCGTTTATATAACACAACTGCTTGCCGTGCCATTCAAATGCTCAAGGCTACCTTGTGAGCGGTGCCGATCTACAGCCATGCAGACAGAAGCTGAGAGTGGTGAAGGACAGAACTAGCGAATTAAACAATACTGGAGCAGAAAGCAGAACCGAGGTCTGTGTGCTTTCAAATCCACTTCGGGCATTTGTCTAGCTCAGATAGCCAAGAACAGGGCACACTGGTTTCTCTGGGAAGGTGGGGACTGACTACACGTGGGGCACTTCCTGTGTCCCAGCTGCCTGTGCCCCACCAAGCAGAGCCTGCTCCTTTTTCGTTCAGTAGAGAGAGGCGCTGAGCAATCACCATGGCTGCGTGAGGGACAGAGGCACCCACTTCGGATCCCTCCTTACCCGCCCTTTTTGAGTTATTATGGCTACAATTTTATTTCTTTCTTTTGAAAAAACAGAAGCAACTCACACTCTACATTGTGGTTGTCACACGCCTGATGATTCTGTAATGAATGCAAGTGTGTTGGAAACTGTTTTCTTACCAAAGTGAGGTGCTACATTAAAAAAGATTCTTTTGCTTTTTGTTTCTAAAGACATTTTAAAATGCCCAAAATAGACAAAGGGCAAGGTATGCAGGACGTAAGAATTGGAAAATTATTTGCTGAGAACATATATGTGGATGTACTTGATTGAGACAATGCACAGTGTATTTTGGATGGAAAATTCATTTGTGTGTTGTGATGGTGTAAAGTGAATTAATAAATAAAAAAAGAGAACGTATAAAAATAAAAAAAATAAAAAATAAAAAAATAATAATAAAAAATTAAAAAAATGCCCAAAATAAACATTTTGTACATGACCATAAAAATAGCATAGCGATTATAGTCTTAGTCGCCCCAAATAAACATTTTGTACATGACTATAAAAATAGCATAGCGATTATAGTCTTAGTCCTTTAAATATAAAAATGTATTTTAAGGTCAACAAACAGTCCTGTTGTCCTCCAGGAATAAGAACGTAAATAACTCTCTGCCTCCATAGAGGCTCAGCTTTTGTCTTTGGAGACCTTTCTACATTTTTTATCATTCACTACACTTCTCTTTTCTAAGTCAACATCAGACTCTTTCTGCTACTTAGGTTCTCCAGCCTTTCTTAAACCTCTGCATTTGGCTTCATTCATTCATTCATTCACTCGTCTGCACATTTGTTAAGCACTGAGTTGGCTCCTGAGGCTACAGCTTTGAGCATATAGTACAGCCTCATCTTCATGATGCTCATGGACTGCAAAAAATATGTGACCTTGGGCAGATCACCCCACCTCACAGAGCCAGTGTCCTCTGATGTAGCAGGAATAGTCACAAGTCCTCAGTCTCCAAGTCCCGGTCAAGCAGGACATCCTCTGGGGAACTGTCACTGGCACATAGTGACCATTCGGCATCTCCTCAGAATATCTTGTATGTTTCTACATCTTGCCCATTCAGTTGATGGTATCTAACAGCTATGTATGTACACTAATGCAGAGGTGTCAGGTTTGCTCCCTCATTCAGCTAACATTTAGAAAGCTCCTGCTGTGTGTCAGGTGTCACAGTGAGTGCTGGTGATGGAGCTGTGAAGTCAACAGACTAGGCCCTACCTGTGGGACCCCCAGAGACAATTAGCTGGTGGTCACCAAGCGATGGGAGAAGGCAAGGGAGAGACCTCGGTAGGTTTTCCTATAGGAGTGACTTATCAATGCATGCCTTGTGCATAAATACAATTTATCTAGACCAGGGCTGGTGGAAAGAGAGAG
Source organism: Tupaia belangeri chinensis (assembly GCF_000334495.1). Lineage (NCBI taxonomy): Eukaryota > Metazoa > Chordata > Mammalia > Scandentia > Tupaiidae > Tupaia > Tupaia belangeri. The sequence continues at coordinate 416,893 of NW_006201352.1, forward strand.
AAGCAAAAGTATAAGATGTCTCAGCAGAGACAACAGTGTAGGGGAGGCCTTGACATTTGTTCAGAGGTAGAGATACCAGGGGGATCTGGAGCATAAAGGAGAGTAGAGAGAGGTGTTACTGGAAAGGGAGGCAGGGCCAGACCCATGGTGCAGGAAGCCCATGGCTGTGTTGTAATGAGCCAGGGAGGTCTGGGCAAGATGGAAGCCCGTGACCACTGGGGGAACGTACCCTATCCCATGGGAGCATCTTCTATCGTTCTCAAGTCAGACATGGGCGTAGAGCTGATAGGTTTTTTGATTTTCAAGAGATGTTATAATCCAGATTTCATGTCATGTTCCATGATTTTTAGATATCAGAAACTAAATGAGTTGATTTTTACAAAACAAAATAACAAACCTCTAGTCCGTGGGCTTGATCTAGACTGAGGGCTTCTTTTCAAGCACCTTGATGGGGAGTATGCACACCTGTGAAGGAGGGCCTGTACCAATAGCAATGAGACACCACTGGAGGAGGAAATGGGGAAATGGCAGGCAAGATGAGCACTGTAGAAAAGCCTCAGGGGGCCGGATGATGGTGTAGCAGAGAAAGACAATATTGCAGGGCTGACTACATGGAAAGGTCCCTGGTTGACGTCCAGAGACTTCCCTGAGTACTCAAGGCACCTCGCATGCTTGCGATCGGGGACTGGCTGAAAGCTATGGTAGACTGAAGCATGAAGACCTTCTTGGGGTGCCGTTTGTCTGTCTGTCTCTCTCTCTTTCTCTTGATCATGGAAGAAATAAACAAGTTTTTTAAAAAAGAAATGAAAATACTTTTAGCCTGCAGCACGAAGACCAGAAAGACTGATTGGTACAGTCAAGAGCTGCTAGGAAATTGAATGGCAGTCATTGCAGCAGGGACAGAGAGAAGCAGAGGGTGGATGATATTAGTGGGTGAGGAATGTGGGGTCCTGCGGAGGAGACTCAGTAATAACCCCTGTGTCTCTCTCAGGGAGAATGGTGATGCCATATGCTAAGACAGGGATCCCTAGGGGAGGAGGAGCAGCTTTGCAAGAGACAAAATGACAAGTTCCCTGAAATGAACTTCCTAAGTCCCAGACCAACTGGAAGGTTGAGCTAATTCCAGGCCCTGGGTAGCTGTATTCCCAGGCTGGAATGCCCCTTCCTGGAACAGCAGGGCCTGTCAGCATGATGACCAAGAGCCACAGTTACCTACTTCCGGTCCTGGCCTGTAGCCTGCTGAGAAGCTTCATACTGAAAGGCAAGCCACTGGACCCTATGGGCTGGCTCTTCCCATGCAACTGGATTTTCTAGACAGTCTTGGCCCTGACTAGGAGGATGGGTGAGTAACCCTGAAACTATCCTTTCCTCTAAATTCATGTTTAGGTAAGTGCCTATTTGGCATCTAGACGAGGAAAGGATGTCAAATTCATTCATCTCTTCGGGAATTTGCAACGTTCCAACAAAGTGAGAGCCACAGTTATTTCACTAAGTGCCAGAATTTCCTTTTTTTAAAATCATATTTCTCATTAAAGATTGATTCAACTAAGCTTTGAAAAAAATTAGAGACAAAAGCTGGGCTTCAATGCAGGCACTTGCTTTGAAACACAGAGGCTGTGGGAAAGAACTAAAGGATGGCTTTTAAAACAGGCCACCAGAAGTCGGATGAGGAAAATACTGATAAACGTAAGCATTAACTACGGTGCCATGACTTTAATCAGACACATCAGAAAACACTGCGGTGGCTGAACATGTATGAGACACTTTATGCTTCCAAAGGATATTTTAAAAAGCATGTTAGTTATTTTCTATGGCAAAATAAAGAAGAAAGGAACGTAAGATTTTTTAAATTGTAGGCAAAATATGAAACAAAGAAACACTTGAGGCCATGACTGAAGATTCACCCTAAACAAGAGGCCAGGCCAAGGAAAGACAACCAGGATTCAGTAGTCATTATTCTAGAGGGTGCTGACTGTACCAATAGCAATGAGACACCACTGGAGGAGGAAATGGGGAAATGGCAGGCAAGATGAGCACTGTAGAAAAGCCTCAGGGGGCCGGATGATGGTGTAGCAGAGAAAGACAATATTGCAGGGCTGACTACATGGAAAGGTCCCTGGTTGACGTCCAGAGACTTCCCTGAGTACTCAAGGCACCTCGCATGCTTGCGATCGGGGACTGGCTGAAAGCTATGGTAGACTGAAGCATGAAGACCTTCTTGGGGTGCCGTTTGTCTGTCTGTCTCTCTCTCTTTCTCTTGATCATGGAAGAAATAAACAAGTTTTTTAAAAAAGAAATGAAAATACTTTTAGCCTGCAGCACGAAGACCAGAAAGACTGATTGGTACAGTCAAGAGCTGCTAGGAAATTGAATGGCAGTCATTGCAGCAGGGACAGAGAGAAGCAGAGGGTGGATGATATTAGTGGGTGAGGAATGTGGGGTCCTGCGGAGGAGACTCAGTAATAACCCCTGTGTCTCTCTCAGGGAGAATGGTGATGCCATATGCTAAGACAGGGATCCCTAGGGGAGGAGGAGCAGCTTTGCAAGAGACAAAATGACAAGTTCCCTGAAATGAACTTCCTAAGTCCCAGACCAACTGGAAGGTTGAGCTAATTCCAGGCCCTGGGTAGCTGTATTCCCAGGCTGGAATGCCCCTTCCTGGAACAGCAGGGCCTGTCAGCATGATGACCAAGAGCCACAGTTACCTACTTCCGGTCCTGGCCTGTAGCCTGCTGAGAAGCTTCATACTGAAAGGCAAGCCACTGGACCCTATGGGCTGGCTCTTCCCATGCAACTGGATTTTCTAGACAGTCTTGGCCCTGACTAGGAGGATGGGTGAGTAACCCTGAAACTATCCTTTCCTCTAAATTCATGTTTAGGTAAGTGCCTATTTGGCATCTAGACGAGGAAAGGATGTCAAATTCATTCATCTCTTCGGGAATTTGCAACGTTCCAACAAAGTGAGAGCCACAGTTATTTCACTAAGTGCCAGAATTTCCTTTTTTTAAAATCATATTTCTCATTAAAGATTGATTCAACTAAGCTTTGAAAAAAATTAGAGACAAAAGCTGGGCTTCAATGCAGGCACTTGCTTTGAAACACAGAGGCTGTGGGAAAGAACTAAAGGATGGCTTTTAAAACAGGCCACCAGAAGTCGGATGAGGAAAATACTGATAAACGTAAGCATTAACTACGGTGCCATGACTTTAATCAGACACATCAGAAAACACTGCGGTGGCTGAACATGTATGAGACACTTTATGCTTCCAAAGGATATTTTAAAAAGCATGTTAGTTATTTTCTATGGCAAAATAAAGAAGAAAGGAACGTAAGATTTTTTAAATTGTAGGCAAAATATGAAACAAAGAAACACTTGAGGCCATGACTGAAGATTCACCCTAAACAAGAGGCCAGGCCAAGGAAAGACAACCAGGATTCAGTAGTCATTATTCTAGAGGGTGCTGACTTTCCCTA
>NW_006201352.1:420416-421827 GCF_000334495.1 Tupaia belangeri chinensis
ATTTGTTCCAATATAAAAACCTTTTGCGCTCAGTTCAGGACATTTAGAAAATGTGAAAAAGGAAATAAAACCACTAGAAATTCTGCCAGGTTGGAGTGTAGCCACTTTTGAGATTTTGGCTTATTTCTATGTTTATACATGTGCACGTGTAATGTGATTGAGATAATGCTTTATTTAGCTTGTGTTTTGCTTTTTAAAAAATCACTTCCTGGGCCAGACCCATAGCCTGGTGGTTAAGGGAGCCAGATCCTATGTGGTCAACCATGGTTTGAACCTTGGTCTCAGCATGTTTTCCTGTGTGCTTCTCTCTGGCTAGTGCACATGCCCTTTGGCAATTAAAAAAAAAAAAAAAGTCCTTCCCATCACATCAAAAATCATTTCTCCAAGTTACTAAAGAATCTCTTGAATCATCTATTTTTAAGAGTGTAAATAAGTTCTTTCTTTTCCTTTCTTTCTTTCTTTCTTCCTTTTTTTTTTTTTAAGAGAGATTTTTGCTATAGGTCTTGTGTACTCACCAGAAAGACAGAGAGAGACAGAGAGACAGAAAGTGAGAAATCACCACCCACCCCCGGGAGGTGATGAGCACACTACAATCCCTTCTCCTCCACTCTCCTCTCAGGATTTTGGGCATGCACACATGCGAGTTTTAAGCAACCAGGTCCAGGACTTGAACCGTAATTAACTGCATGGGAGTCCAGCAACATAACCAGTACACCATCTGCTGGTCCCACAAGTGTAAATAACGTTTCAATCTTTGCATTTTGTGCTATCACAAAGGAGTACTGTAATTATTGTCCTTTGCTGAAAGCTTTTACAGTTTCTGAATTTTCATGAACATAAATAATACTGGAACAAATATCTTTCATGAATCTCTGACCTCCTTTTTTTGTTTACTTACTTATTTGATTTTTATAATAATGTTGCATTCTTATCCAATGTATACAATATGGAAGAAATGAAACATAAAAGCATTAGAATTCTATCTCTCACCAAAGGAAGAATTGGAACATAAAAGCATTAGAATTCTATCTCTCACCACTTCTGGATAAACACTTCAACAGTTTTTAACATTTCTTTCCATCATTTTTAATACATATAATTTTATACACAACACGCAAAAATAATGTAGTTCATCCATTCATAACTTCTTGTATGCTGATTATTTTATAACAGTTATGACCAAGTCTCTAAAATGATTTGTCCTAATTTTTTAGTAGTTGTATAACATTCTATTTCATGAATTATTGTAAGTTGTTTCATTTTTTTATTTGCTGAACATTGAGGTTCTTTCTTCTTCTTTTTTATTTTATTTTTTTTTTTTATTTTTTTTTTTTTAAACAATCACTATGGGGACCAGCAGTTAGTGTAATGGCTATGTCGCTGGACTCCTATGTAGTGGACTGCGATTCGC
>NW_006201352.1:422014-427564 GCF_000334495.1 Tupaia belangeri chinensis
GTCCCTCTGACTGGCCGGCGAGCGCACACGCCCTATAGCAAAAAAAAAAAAAATCACTATGTTTCATCGCAACATACCAAATGGATGTTCCCATTCTGAATACACTGTATATTAGGTCAGTCAAAGATATTTCCATACATATTATCAACAGATAATTTTCTATTTTTGTGTGTGAATGAGGACAAACAATGCCTCCCTTTCACAGTCTGGCTTCCTTCACTTAGCAGTAAATCTTCCATATTTATGCACTTTCTATCAGATGCCAGGGTCTCGTTTTTTATGGCTGAGTAGTATTCCATAGAGTATACGTGCCACACTTTTTCAGTCCAATCATTTGTTCATGGACATGTGGGTTGGTTCCATGTCTTAGCAATTGTGAATAAGGCTGCAATAAACACGGATGTGCAAATATCTTTCTGACTGAGTGCCTTCCTATCCTTTGGGAAATCCCAGGAGTGGAACTGCTGGATCATATGGTAGTTCTATTTGTAGGTCTTTAAGGAACCTCCACATTGTTCTTCACAGTGGTTGTACTAATTTACTTCTAATGTTTATTTTTGAAAGACTATAGTTTGCAATTTTGGGGTGAACAATCTTCTCTATAAATCATTATGCACCATAAATCCTTATTCAGACCTCTAGTTATCTATGTAGTTTTATATCCTAGAAGTGGAAACAATGGATCAAAGAGCATACATTTATTTAAGACTGTTATATATAGTCAAATTTTTCTCCTGAGAGGCTGCCTCAATTTATATTCCCACCAGCAGTATACAAGAGCATATGTCTCATTATGCCTGAGTATTCCACAAGCATTTAAATAATTCTTGACATTTGATAGGAAAAAAAATAATATCTAGTTATGACATTATTTTGAATTTCTTTGCCCATTAGAGAGTGGATTTTTTGGTAAGTGTATTTGTTTCCTGAGGTTCTGTAACAAATGATGCAGGGACAATCATTTTCTCAGCTTTCTGGAGGCCGGATGTTAGAAATCAGGCTGAGACAAGGTCAAAGCCAGAAGGGCCTTGCCTAGCCCATGCCTAACCCCGCCCATTAGCGAGTGGGTTTTTTGGTAAGTGTATTTGTTTCCTGTCGGTTCTGTAACAAATGATGCAGGGACAATCATTTTCTCAGCTTTCTGGAGGCCGGATGTTAGAAATCAGGCTGAGACAAGGTCAAAGCCAGAAGGGCCTTGCCTAGCCCATGCCTAACCCCGGAAGGGCCATGCCTAGCCCAGAGGCTCTTAGACAGGATCCAGACTTGCCTCCCCAGCTTCTGCTGCTGCCGAGCCCTTGGTTTGGGCTTCATCACACCGGCCTCTGCCCCTGTGGCTACACTGCTTTCTCCTCTGCCTGTGTCAAGTCTTCTGTTTGTCCCTTTCAGTGTGGAGAAAAATGTGACGATATGTATAAAAGGCTTAAACAAATTTATGAGGGGACTTGTGGTTGCATTCAGGGCCACTTGGATAGTTCAAGACAATCTCCCCATCTCAAAAGCCTTCACTGCAAGAACCTTTTAGCCATATAAGTTAACATGCTCAGGGCCCAGGGATTAGGATGTGGATATCTTTTAAATATCACTATTCCCCACAATAAGTTTATTGGTTTTAAAATAATTCTTCTGTAAGTGGTCTATTTATGTACTTTGTTTATCTATCTACTAGGATATTCATGATTCCCTTATTAATTTTTACAAGTGCCTTTGATGTTACACATATTTCATATATAAATATATATGTACATTTTTCTGATTTTTATACCTTTAATTCACTTTTTATTTTCAGTTCATAAATTTTAACATATTTTTATGCAATGAAGATTTCTTCCCCTTTGAGATTTCTTCCACCGGTTTTTAGTTTAGAAATGTCTACCTCATTCAGGGATACTATAAATCTTTATATTTGTGGGTTGTTTGTGCGTTAGTTTTTGCATTTGATTTTTAAAATCAGTTGAGCATTTTTAAGAATGTGGTGCAATGTAAGCATTTCAGTGCATCTTATTTCCTGCCTCTCTTACTTTCCCCGATTCACTAAACTACACATTTCCCCTACCAATTTTTGAGCTTTAAGTTCAATTTTACATTTTTTTTATTTTTAGAGAGTTTTTTGCTATAGGGCGTGTGCACTAGGCAGAGAGACAGAGAGACGGAACGTGAGAAATCATCTCCTGGGAGGGATGGCCATGCACAATCCCTTCTCCTCCACTCTCCTCTTTGGATTTTGGGCACTCATGCACACATGCCCGGCATGACTTTCGAGACTCCAGATCCGGGACTCAAACTGTAATTGCCCATGTGGGAGTCCAGCAACATACCCATTACACCATCTGCTGGTCCCTACTGTTACACTTTAAAACTGTGTGTAAACATGAGTTTTTGTTTCTGGGCCATCCACTTCCTCCTTTGATCGTTCCATTCTTATGCCAATGCTATATTGTTTACTAAGGGGAACTTTATTATATGTCAAATACTATCCTTACTTATCTCCATTTTAAAAACCATTCAGAACCATTCACTTGTTTATTCTTCTTCGGGGACTTTAGAACTATTTTTTCATTTTTCATCAAAATAAAATACCATTGAACTTTCTGCTAGAATTCTGTTAAATTGATGCATTCATTTGCACACCATTGTGATTTGTTTGTCATTATTTCCATTGAGAAAAATACCATGTATTATTGGGTTTCTTTTGTATCACACCATGGTTGTTATTGCTGTTGTACTTTAAACTAAGGAAATAGAAACTGTAATTTTCTTATTAGTTATTAAGATATATTCTAGTTTGTTACTGGTATTGGGATATTTTTTCCCCATTATGTTTTCTAACTATTCATCAACAAAATGTGGGAGAACTGATTGGTATAAATTAATCTGGAAATCTCTTTTGCTTTCTACTGGTTTTTGTTTATTTGTTTGCTTACTAGGGCAATACAATTAAATGCTTATCATCTGTTACTGTTTTCTAAATAACTGGTCATTTTTAATTCCATCTTGAGTACAGTGTTTTCAGTTCCCATGTATGATTTTGTCATTGTCAATCACAGTTGGTTTTGTTTTATCACATAAAGAGAAAGCAATCTATCAATTTTTCCTTTGGGAAACACATGAAAGTCTATTCTGTGGTCAGTTTGTGATCAGCTTTTGTAAATAGCTCATGTTTGCTTAAGGATAGTAGGCCTTTCTTAGCATGTTATAAAATGACTGCTACATAATCTATAAAACAAAGGCTCTCGTCCAGAAGAATTTCCCATGAGATTAGAAAGGGGGCTGGATGAGGTGATGGTATGTGATTCTAACCCAGAAGGAACTTCAAAGCAAGAGCACAAAGCAGCTCTTCCTGGGCAGGGGTGCAGTGCAGCATGCCAGCCTATGGGTTCTTGAGCCAGCCTGCCTGCTCTGCAGCCCAGCCTCACCGAGCACTAGCTGGAGCACTTTGAGCAAGTTACTGAATCTCTCTGAGTTTGTTTTCTTACCTACACAGTGGGATTAATAATGGTATCACTTTCATGGGGATTGTTTAAGGCTTACAAAAGCAAATACGATAAACAGAACAGTGACTGGAGTGGGTGTCAACTTGATGTTTTATTTAATCTATGTAGCAGTATTTAGAAATCAGTACTAATTTTATAGATTAGAATCTCAGTTTCAGAGAGAGTTCATAATTATCCCTAACATCCACAGCAGGAAGGCAGTGGGACCTGAGTTTCCTGGCTTCAAAGCCCGCGGTTTCTACTTGCTTATTGATAGGGTGAAGAAAAGCATCCCTGTGCCTGGAGCCCTGACACAGGAAGTCAGAAAAACAGCCTTTCAATCGCACATGTTTCTCATGTGGACCTGGCCCTGAGTGTGTGAAAGCTCTGTTTCTGCGAGGTTTGTTTTGTTTTGTTTTTAACTTAGAACTCCCTGGACTTCCTTCTAGTTTAAAAAGAAAAAGACTTTTGATTTTTGTTAAGACTATAAGAAGAAACTTATTCATCCATCTCAAAGCCATTTCAAACCCCAAACAACACAAACAATATTCTCACCTGATGCGAATCATCTTTACTCTGCAGTGATTTGGAAATCACACGTTTCCTCTTTGAAATGCAGCCTCTCTCTCTGGGGTGTGACCCAGATGTTTTCTATAGCCCTGGGAAAACTTGAGATGGGCTGGGAACAGTCACACAATGAAAGTCCTCTGACAGGAAATAATACAAAGAAAATTAGAGATGGCCACCTTTGCATTCTTTCTGCTGCTTCAGAGTCCTTTGTAAGTTGACACCAAACTCCTTTTAAAGACATTCAGAGCTCTAAATCTCCACTTTTAGATAATTTAGGCTTTTCAAAGGGGCAGCTAGAGTCCACTTAGCTTCCCAAGTGGCTATAATTCATAGGCTCCCTCTCTAACAATGGGAACAAGAATGACCTTCAGGCTGTAAGAGTGCTGCCCGGGCCAGGTGTTAGGGCTAATGTCCCACAACTGTGATGGCCAGGTCTCTTCAGTGACCACTCTCAGCTGTAGTCAGAAAACTGCCATGCAGGGGTCCTCCAAATGCACTGCCTCCACTACAGCATCAGCAGCACTGGGAAGGAATTTGTTAGAAACACAAATTCTCATCCCTTCCCCAACCAAGTCCTACTGAGTCAAACCTCTGAAATTCAGAAGGCATGCATAATTTCAAACCCTTTGGTTTACACAGGTGCATCCAAAATTGGTTTTAATAAGCACCTGGCAAATCTTCTATAAAACATCTGTTGGATCTGCAGCACTGAGCTTCTCCCTCCATGAGGAGAGAGCACACACATTTCCCTGGACCTTGGAATGGAGAAGACCTCCATTTATGAAGTTTCCAATGCTTCTTTGCCTCTGAGAACACTACAGAATAACCCCCTGCCTACCCTCTGTGAGGAGTGTGTCCGAACCCAGGCCACCAGTGCCCTGAGCACTGACTTCCCCCTGCCCTCCGTGTTTACTCCCTGGTGTTCCCAGAATGGGTAGGCCAAGCCCAGTGAACATCATGTGGGGATCACCTCAGTGTTTGTCAGACAAGACTTCTTGGCCTTGTTCCGGACCTCAGGCTCTGAATCTTTGGGTGGGTCCTCAGAGTTTTCATTTTTATCAGATGCCCTGGAGTGATTCTCAGGCACACAGCAAGTGGAGGAAGTCAGTTCTGGGCCCACAGTGTGGGTCCCACCTCCCACCTCTGCTTTTGCCATTCTTACTCCTGACTTCCTGTATCTCCACTGTTGTCATCCCTAAAGCCCAGTGGGAAGGGCCCCTCTTGAGATGCCTGCTCTCCCGTCAGCTCCTAGAACTAGCAGTTTCTGCCTCAGTCTTCCCCTAACAATTCTCTGTCAGATCTGCTTCGTTCTATGTCATAGTCAAATGGTTATCCACCTCTTGGACTCTCCCAGGATCACAGGTCCCATCTTTGTATCATTGGAGGCCGGTCAGATCTGCACACTGAGCTGCCCCCTCAGTGCCGGGAGAATACACACATTTCTCTGGAATGACCTTTTTTTTTTTTTTTTTTTTTTAGAGGGATTTTGGACAAAGGGGCGCGGCCATTC
>NW_006201352.1:428007-436018 GCF_000334495.1 Tupaia belangeri chinensis
ACTCCTGGTTCTAGTACCCATGTTCTTGGCTACTCCATCATACCACTTTTTTTTTTTTTTTTTTTTTAAGAGAGATTTTCGCTATAGGGCGCGTGCACTTGCCAGACAGACAGAGAGAGAGACATAGAGACAGAAAGCGAGAAATCACCCCCCAGGGGGGACGGTCACACCGCAGTCCCTTCTCCTCCATTCTCCTCTCGGGATCTTGGGCACGCACGCACACGCGCCCGGTGTGAGTTCTAAGCCACCGGGTCCGGGACGCGAACCGCGGTCGACTACGTGGGAGTCCAGCAACATAGCCATTACGCTAACTGCTGGTTCCCTGGAATGACCTTTCCTAATACTTCTTTGCTTTTGAATGCTACAGAATTTCCTCACGCCTACCGTCTGTGATGCAAATGGTCCAAACCCAGGCCACCAGTGCTCTGAGTGCTGTGACTCTGGGTGATTCACCTCTCCTGACTTTGCGATCACTATTGGTAATGGGAAGGGGTTGCATTCAAGTAGCTTCTAGGTCCTTGTCAGCTTGCACTTCTGATCCAATGGCTACACTGTGTGGTAACACTTGCCCCCCGGGCTGGGGGCACCTAAGTGTCTTGGTCAGTTCAGTTGGTATTTCCACTTGTAAGCCAGGAAGGCTGACAGGAGGCAAAGATAATTTAATAGTTCTTGAAGTCATGTCATCTGGAATTGTACAGAAAGTCTCTGGCTTGTCTGAACATTGCCGTCCTGTCTTCAAGGCAGCCTCACGGGGAAACGATTAGTGCAGCTTCCCCCTGAGGCAGTGGCCTGAGCAAGTATAGGAAGAGGGAAGGGAGCTCCTGAGCCTCACGGAGGTGACTCTGGAGGTGAGCTGCACAGCTGCAGAAGAGGGCCGTACCTCAGCCCCTGGTCAGGAAGCCCAGCCCTTTCACTTATGAGCAGTCACACTCTCTTGGAAAACGGTCCCAAGCCCGCTGTCCCCGGCTGCCAGGCTGGTCATATGACTGTGCTCCTGCATGCACTCCCACTCTCACTTGGAGCAGGGGTGCCATTTTACAGGTGAGAAGATGCAGGGAGGTCGGGTGACCTACCAAGACCAGCAGCTCAGGTCTGCCCATCTTCGATTTGCCTGGCTGTCTTGTGTAAGTCAGCCAGCCCCTGAGCCCCTTTCCCATCCGAGAGTGGTCAAGATCCTTGCCTACACAGCTAAGTAGAAGTGGAAGTGGATCCGGAGGACAAACATTTGCAAAGCACTGACCTTTTCCCAAGCAGTGCACCCTATCCAGGTCATCCTTCCTAACCCTCACCTCCCACCTAGGAAGTAGGTTTTTTACCAAACTCAAATCAGGTTCGCTCGCCCAAGCACTATGAAACCAAACCACAGGCACATGGTGTGATGAAGGGAAGTACAGTTTTATCGCAAAGCACAAAGCAAGGAGAGCAGGCATCTAATACTGAAAAGACCCAGTCACCCCAAGATGTTCCCCACATGCGTTTTTAAGGGCAAAATTAGGGGCAGAGGTCCGAGGCGTGTGATCAGTTCAGTGATTGGTCCAAGAGGGTGTGATCATCTCGTGGGCATTCTTGATTGGTGAGGTCTTAGATAATCAAATTTCTCTTCAGGTGTCTAGAGCCATCCAGTCTGGAGTCTCTGAGCTCACAACCAGCAGTTCCCAGCCTATAAAACATCTTACGTATTGAAATGAAAACCTTCTTTCCTTTAAGTGAGAGTGTTAGAGGTGAAATGGCCCTCACTCATGGTCCATGCTGGTCATTATCATAACCAAAGTCTGAAGACTTCCTCCTTTCTCTGGGCCATTATAATGTAAATGGATCTGACATTTCAAGAACCTTAGAATATACATTAGGGGGTCCTTACTCTGTTTCAGGTTCTCTTATCAACCCCATTTTACAAGCTAGAAAAATGGAGACTCAGAGAGGAGATCCTTGCCCAGGGCCACATGGCAGTGATCTGGGACAGAAGCTGACCCTGGGAAGGCGTTATTAACGCATCACAGTATGTGAGGACGCAGCACAGAACCTGGCACATCGTGGTCTGCACCTACTTTTGCCTCCTTCTTCTGGACAGGAATATCAAACCCACCTCTTGTGGCCTCCTGTGACATATGTCTGGATGCTATTCGTTAAATAGGTAAAAGCTCTCCCATTTCCAGAGGGGTTGCCTCATCGGGAACTGGGCTGAACTCTTCACCGATGTGGGGCCATGTAGTCCCCACATCACAATGACCCCGTAGGACAGGAGAGCTAATATTATACCTATTTTTTAGATAAGGAAACTAAGTTCAAGGCAAGACATGTTAGCAAAGGTCCCTGGGATTCAGCCAGTCTGGTCTAGACCTTTGTTCATCTCTACTCTGTCTGTCCATAGCTAGAGCAGCCAGGCCTGGGACTCACACTTTCCAGGGGGCGGCTGAGTAGGGCAGGCCCGTGCCATGCCAGACCCTGGGTGCCAGGTTTGGGGCCATCGGAGGTGCCATGTCTAGATACAGCCTAGGATCAGGCATCCTCTACTGTTGCCGTGGGCATGATTCCCAGGCAGGGACTTTGTCCAGTTTGTCCGTTCATCATCTATTGAGTCATTCCACGAGCTTTTATCGAGCACCTACTACCAGCCAGGCACTGATCTAGACTCCACCCAGCAGGGAAAAGAAAAAAAAGAAAGAAAGAAAGAAACAGACGATGATCTTTCTTATTATCCTTGCATTTTAGTGGAGGACATGGGTCAGACAAATAAACAAGTTTGAGTAGTGATGAATCCTGCGGAGCATAGCATAGAAGGAAGGTGGAGAAGGAGGCAAGGAGGGCCACGGGGTCGAGGTAAACTTTTCCTACCTTGGCTTCTTCCTGCTCCCTGCCCGTCCTCTCATTCTCTTTCTAACTCTCCATCTCGTGCCTCCCCTCTGGTTCTCCTTCACTGACTGCCTCTAAATTCGAGCTCTCTTTATCTGCCTTTCCTCTGGATTACTGCAGGTGCCTTATACTTCATAATCTCTGCCTCTTCTGTCTATACAGTTCTGACCAATTCTTTTAGCTAGTGTTTACTGAGCATCCACAATGCACCAGACCCCACAGAGATGAACTGGGCAAAGTCCCTCCTTGCAAGGAGCTCACCACTAGAAGCCTGGGTGTCAGGGCACAGAGAGCTGTGGCCCATGGGATAAATGGGGGCTAGAAGCCAATACAGAACCCAGTGGTGCCAGGACCACAGGGAGCATCCCTCGTGCAGTGGGGGGAGCACCAGGGAAGCCTTTCTCAAGAAGGTAGCACTCGCCTTGAGGCCGGAAGAGTGCCCAGCCAAGTGGAAGGGAAGGTAAACACCATGTCAGGCAGAGGGAACAGGCAGTGAGAACACAAAGACTGAGAGAGAGCTGACCATGTTTAGAAACTGAGAATGGTTCCAAAAGAACTCCAGAGAGGTGATGACAAGAGATGAGGTGGATAGGTTGGCTGGGGCCATGCCTACATGCCCCTATTCTCCATGTACCTGTCATTTCAGTCACACCTGCCCACCCCTGTTCCTGCCACAGTACTCTGACTGAGACATCCCAAACCCTTCGGTGAGGTATGCTCTGATTCGGAGGTTGAGAAGTTGTAGGTTTGAATCCTATCTCTCCTGCATTTTAGTTGTGTGACTTGGACATTTTTAAAAATTTCTATCTGTAAAATGGGGACAATAATTCATACTCCTTGGGCTTACTGTAATGATTAAAAGACACTATATGTAAAGTGCTTTTACACTATACTCTAGAAACGACCACCATTATGCCAAACAATAGATTCTGTGTCCTTCAAATGAAGTTCAAATTCCTCAGCTTGGCATTCAAGGCTCCTGTATTTCGGTCCAACTTCCAATTCCACACTCTAACCTCTTGCATCTTTTAACCCACCCACACTTTCCTAAATACACCTCTGTCCTCTCACCATCCCATGATCCTCATGTCATTCCCTCAGTCTAAAACCACTTCTGTCTTCACCTCTCTCAATCCACGTCTTTTAGCCTTCAGGAAATACCCAATCCGACGACAGAAAAGAAATACAATTGTCACAGCCCTTCTGAACATAGAAAAGAGATGCTGAGCTCTACTTGAACTTTGGCTCCTGACCAAAGCTTTCTTCCCCTCTGTTGATTCTCATAATAAACGCTTTTTGTGCCTCCTATCACTGGGGGGAGGTGGGGAGAGGGTGCTATCTCCCTGTTCCTTGTAAACCCTTAAGGGATTGGGCTGCTGTTGATCAAATACCCTTTTCTCCCCTTGCACTGCTGTCAAGGAGGAGGCATCACCAATATTGCCCACTGATATAAGAATTTGATCACGACAGCTAAGCAGCCTTTTTTATTAACTTCATTGGATGGAAGGTGATATGTGGGGTTAGTGAAGGAGGAAGTCGTCTTCCGGGCAGAGGGGCTTTTTTATTTCTTCAGTGCCAGTCTGTGCCACTTTAATAGAATCTGAGTGACTTGGGTAGGCACAGGGCCCTGGGGAGATGCAGATCCAAACATTGCACTTCCATAATTAGATGAGGCAGATGTTGCTTCTGGCAGATTTCAAGCCCTAATCTTCGGAAAACTCCTCTCACACATAGCTTCCTTGACCTCTGAGCTTCTTAAGCATTACCCACTGATAGCAATGCCTTTCCACACTTCGGACACGGAGGGAGAATGACCCAATTAGCCTCGGTCCCTGCCCAGGCAGACTTGATGTCGAAACTGCATAATGATTTTCAAGAAATGTCTACGCCCCACCTCCAAACGCCCATGTTGCTGTTAAATCAGACTCAAGGCAAGGGTCAGATCTCTTCACTCAACAGAGTTCGTGGCAGGGCCTGGCTATGTAAGTGGCATACAGGCGTGCTCTAGTGTTTGCCATGTCCACCTTGGGACATAGTGGGTCTACAGTGTGGATACCCACTCACCCGAAGTCACTGCCCCACCCTCATCCAGGAGAGGAGTCAGAAAGAGGCCTCACTCTCTCTACCCACAGGCCTTTACTAGACTGGCTCCAGCTTGCCAGCCATCATAAGTCAGTACTGTCACCCAATAACCTGTCCTGTGGGCTAGACTATCCATTGTCCCAGCTGTGGCTGATTCACAGCAAATGGAGCTGGGAGTATAGACCAGGGGTTTACTTCCTGGAGCCAAAAGGTGCATGAAACTCTGAAAATGTGCACCCAATGAAATTACTCATATTCCAATTTAACATTCGTCTTCAAATTTTAAATTATTTAGTCAAGGGTCAGCCCTGTAGCTTAGGGGTCAAGGGAACCAGATCCCTCATGGCCTGCCACAGTTCAAATCCAATCTGTGGCAGACTGAAGAATAAGCAGAGCTCGTTGCATGCATATATGCATGCATGCCCGAAGTCCCCATAGGATGAAGGGGTAAAATCGTCTTTCTATTTCCCTCCATTACTTTATCATTTTGTTCTTTATGTGAGATTTTCTTAAATTCCAACTTATTTATTGCAGTTTTTATTATCATATTCTTAATCTTTAAAGCCTTCTTTTTCTTTTTCCTTTTCCATGGTATCCTGTCCTTAGTTTCTAGATACAATATCTGCACATATCTTGGAGGGGTTAGTGAAAAGGCCTTTTTCTCTCTACGTTTTGTTCTGCTGCTGCATTTTCTCTCTTTGCTCCAGATTTACCCTTCTATTGGTTTCTTTTTTAAAAATTTATTTATTATTATTACTATTTTTTTTTTTAATCTGACCAGAGAGAGATGTGGAGAGAGAGAGGGGAAATGAGAAAGCAAGCCGCCAGGTCTAGGACTCAAACCGTAGTTGGCAATGTGGGATCTGGTTCAATGCTTCAACTATGCACCTGCTGGCCTCTCTATTGTTTTCTTGACTTTCCCTTTTGTAGTGGATACTTTTTCTTTCTTTGTCTCTTTCTTTCTTTTTTTAAGAGAAATTTTAAGAGAAAAATTTGCTGGAGAGACAGAGAGGCAAAAAGTAAGAACTTGCTCCCCCAGGGGAAATGACCACATGCAATCCCTTCTCAGGATCTTGGGCACACATGCACACACGTCCAGTGTGAATTTTAAGCCGTCCGGTCTGGGACTCAAACCGAGGTTGATTATGTGGGAGTCCAGCAACATAATTCTTATGCCATCTGCTGGTCCTGATAGAGATTTTTCAAATGTCTGGGACTTATGTTCACGTTTTAAAAAGGAGTTGAGCAAAAGCTCTAGGTGAGAGAGGGAGCTTCATACAAGAGTGATGAGTGTGTGAGCCCAATTTATAACTGGCAGCGTGTAGATGTCTTTTTTCCTTGAAAGTTCCGTTTCTCTAACCAGAATAAGAGGTGCCTTTTCTGGGAACAGATCTGTTACAGGTGATTAAAGGTTCCAAGGTTTGTTTTCCAGTTTTCAGCCTCATGTTTTGCTGTGGCACCTTGTATGTCTGTGCCTGGCATTCGTGCAGGCCCACTGATTGTGAGAATGAACTCAACCTCTGTGGGGGAAAAGGGCTGGCTGACTGCAAGGGGTGGGCAGAGGACGTGGGTCTCAGGCCCCCCCTTGCCCTCAGGGGTTCCTCTGTGCTGAGCCTCGGGGGCCTGTGGAGTGAATGTCCTTCTTACCCCACAGAGACTCAGAGTGCCTCCTCCTCCCCATGTTACGGCATCTTCCCAAATGGGGCTGAAAATCTCGCGCCCACTCTTGCCATTTCTCCCATCCTCTTGCCCTCATGTTAAGACTTTTGAAATGCCTGTACTGTCTTGTAGAAATCAGAAAAGATGAATAGGTATAGACAATCTGCCTTGTTCATTATAAAGTTTCCTTTTCTATTTTTTTTAATCCTTCAAGACCCAGGAAACTTTAAATGGATTTTAGAGTGATTAAATTATAAAAGCCTGGATCCAGAAAACACTCCATGGAAAGCCTGAGACATTCATATCATACTTAGAGAATTGAGGCTCAATTAGCACCCAACCTCTGTTTGAATGTCTCTGTTATCAAAGCTCTCGACCTCTAGAGAGGATTTTTTTTATGGAAGGAGCTGGTAAACCAGAATTCCTCACAATACTTTTTCAAAATCAAAATGGTTGAGCCCTACCTCAAGCCTTCTGAATCAGAATCCCTAGAGAATGTCCAACGGGGGTTCAAATTCAGAATCTTTGAGAGATGGAGGCAGAGGTCAGATACCAACTCTTACTTGTCAGAGTTTGTGGCAGGGCCTGGCTATATGAGCAGCCAGCGGCCTGCTCTAGTCTTTGCCTCATCCTCCTTGGGACACAAGGTCTGCAGTTTGCATACCCACTCACCCAAGGTCAGTGCCGTGCCCTGATCCAGGAGAGGAGTCAGAAAGAGACCTCACTCCCACTGTACACAGGCCTTTTCCAGACTAGCTCCAGCCCACCAGCCAGTGTGGATCAATGGCTGTCACCCAGTAACCAGTAGGTAAGTCCACTGGGAGGATGAGCTATGACAGGGCAGGAGGCAAAGTCCTCTTCTTGCAGCCCAGAGTAGAGGGAAGTAAGAGTTCCTCCTCCCTGCCCAACCTGAGTCAAAGCAAGTGTCATTTTAAACAGGTCTTCTGATTGGCAGGCCATGTTGGAGTCCCAAGTCCATGGTCACTTTTTCGGTTGTGTGAAATGCTAACAAGGACAGCCATTGACTGTGGGTTACTAAAAACTGGCACCAAGCTGAGCATTTTGCATGTGATCTGCTTGATCGTTATGACAACCTTTACTGTAGGTTTTATTATGCCTGTTTTACTAATATGGAAGGTGAGTTAATAATCAGGTCCAAAATTGTAAAGGGGATAGAAAGTGAAATGAAGAACCAAACCTGGATGGGCATGGCACCCAACACCCACCTGGGCTCACCTGGCATTTGAAACTCTTCCTAATCTTTCCATGGCTGGGTGTGGCTGAGCTTAGGAATGGGCAAGAGACAGTGTGGAGCCTCTAGCTGCAGCTTCAGTGTTTCCTCACATGAGGCATTTTCTCTGTCTGGGATTGGGCCCGACCTCTCTCACACATGCATGGCGAAGACATGAAATGTGTT
>NW_006201352.1:436151-440184 GCF_000334495.1 Tupaia belangeri chinensis
TCAGCAGGCATTCAGAAAACAGCACAATCCAAGGCTTGCCTGTTTTTCCAAATTCCAGGTCAGGAAACACTGATACACCTAAACCTTCTATAAACTTAGACTTCTAAAATCTGAAGAATTTAAGTCATAGAACTTGTGAGTCACAGAAACTTGACCACAGAACATTAAAACACAAATGTGTGATTGTAGGGCTTTCACTAAGAATCTTACAACACAGGAACTATAGTTAGCTGGAGTTATAGGACATTCAGATCACAGAGTCCATTACTAGAAATTGACCATAACAGAAATTGACCTGCCCTTTTTGGCATACAGAATTCTTTTTCATAACTGACATCACTATTTTTGTTGGTTATTGAACTCATACAAAGTTGAGTTCACTCACTGCATATGAGGTACTTTTCCATGTAGTTAATTTTACAGATGAGCAAACTGAGGAACAAAGAGGCAAGTAGTTTATCCATAACCTCACAGGCAGCGAGAAGCCGAGCCATGGTCAGGACTCAGCCCAGAAGCAAGCTGGCTCTGCAGTCCATGGTTCTGGCTTCTTTGGCACTGAGAGCCTCAGGAGCTGCTCTGTGGAGCTGGGAAGCCACAGTGTGCTGTTACTCCACCTCCTGGTCACTCAGCTTGCTCTTTCTAGTCTGGTGGCCACTCGAGGTCTGCAACCATTCATCCTAAATAGTAAGTGAATCTATTGAAAATTTCCTGTCCCCTTCTGAAAATTTTGATTTTCAAGTTTGTTTTTTTTTTTAAATTCCCATCAAAACTTTCATCCCTCATTTTTCATAGGGAAAAGAGAAACACAAAATTTGACTTTTCACATCTTCAACTTCTCTTCTAGAAAGAAGTGCATGTCTTTCAGACTGAATGAACAGCTCTCAAAAAACCCAAATTTCATTATTTAAGTAAGAGAAAAAATTGGAGGCCAGTAGGTGGCATGGTGTTTGAGGCATTGGACTCCCACATGGACAATTGTGGTTCAAGTCCTGAACCGGGCAGCATGCTTTCTTATTTTCCCTCTCTCTCTGGTGAGCATGCATGCCATGTAGCAAATGAAAAACAATAGTAATAATAATGGTAATGATAAATAAAATTAAATGAATAATTATTTTAAAAAAAGAAAAAAATTTCTGAGTTCATAATTACATTTTGTTTCTTTTTCCTTTCTTCTTTTTCTTTCTTTTTTTTTGGTATGGGAACATATTTGTTTGTATTTTTGTTAGAATATACTCACATAGTCTAAAACTAAAATAAAGATATACTTACAAAATACATACACAGTAAAGATTATTTCTCATCCTTTTTTCCTCATTCACAGTTACCCATAGCTACTTTTATGAAATTTATACATATTTTTTCAGTTTTTATTTTATTTATTTTTTCCTGTATTTAAAAATATGTACAATTTATTTTTTAATATTTTATTTATTCATATTCTGTCTAATTATAATTCCTGGTTTACAAATAATTATTGTACATCTTTGAGGGGTACAGTGTAGTTTTTCTAACATGCATACAGTGTATAATAATAAAATAAAGGATACAGACATATTCACCTTCTACAACATTATCATTACATAATCTTGTGCACATTAAATAATAGCTTTACTGATTTTTTTAGGATAAAGTTTATTTATTTATTTATTTATTTATTTATTTATTGCATTTAATCAATATATATCTCTATAGCATTTAAAATGAATCTTCTCAGCATGAATACACTGCATATCTGTTCAGTCAAAGACATTACCATAGACATTATCATCAAAAGATAATTTTCCATTTTTGTGTCCTTTAAATGTTTTGCTTTGGGATCAGAAGTTGGCGTAACAGCTATGTTGCTGAACTCCTATGTAGTCAACCGCAGTTTGAGTCCCTGACCCAGTGGTTTAAACTCACACAGGGCACATGTGCACGTGTGCCCAAGATCTTGAGAGGATAATGGAGGAGAAAGGATTGCAGTGTGGCTATTCCCCCTGGGGGGTGATTTCTCATTTTCTGTTTCTCTGCCTCTCTCTTTCCGGTGTGCACACACACCCTATCACAAAAACCTCTCAAAAAAAGGAAAAAAAAAATGGTTTGCCTTTTTTCCACCCTTGATTTCCTTCCACAGTTGTTTTCCATGCTTTTCTGCCTTATAATCTTTCAGTTTCTGCTAGAGAATGCAGAGATTCTTTATATAAACTGGGGATATACAATACCTCTCATAGTTTGGCTTGCTTAGCTTAGCATTAAATCTTCCATATTTGTCCACTTTCTGCCAGATGCCAATGTCTCATTGTTTTTTATGGCTGAGTAGTTCTCCATAGCATATATGTGCCACACTTTTACAATCCATTCATCTGTTCTTGGACACTTGGGTTGATTCAATGTTTTAGCAACTATGAATAATGCTGAAATAAACAGGAATATGCAAGTGTTTTTCCAATTGAGTGTACTCCTATCCTTTGGGTAGATAGCCAGGAATGGAATTGCTGGATCATATGGTATTTCCATTTGTAGGTTCTTTAGGAACCTCATATTCTTCACAGTGACTGTCCTAATTTATATTCCCACCAACAATTTAGAAGGGTTTCCTTTTGGCTGCATCTTTGCCAACACTTATGATTTTTAATTTTTTAATCTTAGTTATTCTATCTGGGATTAGGTGGTGTCTCAATATGGTTTTGATTTGCATCTCCCTTATGATAAGAAATGTTAAGCATTTTTTTCCTGTGCGTTTTGACCGTTCATATGTCTTTCTTGGAGAGTCATCTGATCCTCTCATTTGCCCATCTTTTAATTGGCTTGATTTTTTGCAGGCAACCTACTTGAGTTCTCTGTATATTGTGGCTATCAGTCCCTTTTCTGAAGTATAGTCTACACATTCTCCCATTACAAGGGTCTCTTCACTCTGATTATTGTTCCTTTTACTGTGCAGAAGCTTTTTAACCTGATGTAATCACTCCTGTCTATTTTTGGGATTATTGCCTATGCTTTAAGAGTCTTATTTAAGTCTTTGCCTGGGACCAGCAGAAGGCATAATGGTTATGTCACTGGAGTCCCATGTAGTCAACATCAGTTAGAGTCCTGGACCCAGTGGTTTAAAACTCATACTGGACATGTGTGCGCATGTACCCAAGATCCCAAGAGCACAATGGAGGAGAAGGGATTGAGATGTGGCCATTCCTTCTGGGAGGTGATTTCTTGGTTTCAGTCTCTCTGTCTCTCCAGTGAGCACACATGCCCTATAGCAAAAATCTCTCAAGAAAAAAAAAAAGTATTTGTTTACTCCAATGTCTCCAAGAGTTTCCCCTCTGTTTTTCACCAATAGTTTTATAGTTTGAGGTTTTATGTTTAGATTCTTGATCCACTTAAATTTATTTTTGTTAATAGTGAGTCATAGGAGTCCAGTTTCATTTTTGATGGATATCCAGTGTTTTCAGCACTATTTGCTGAAGAGATTTTCTTTTCCCACTGGATTATCTTGTGCTCTTTGTCAAAGATGAGTTGGCTGTATGTCTTGGGGTTATTTCTGAGTTCTCAATTCTGTTTCATTAGTATACATGACTGTTTTTGTGTCAGTAGCATGCTGTTTTGACTATCACAGCTTTGTAATATATTTTGGGGTCAGGAAATGAGATGCCTCCTACTCCACTCTTCTCGTGTAGTATTGCTTTGCCAATACAGGGACCTCTATGATTCCAGACAAATTTTATGAGTATTTTTTTTAAGTCTGTGAAGAATATCTCTGGTAATTTGATTGTGATTGCATTAAATTTATAAATTAATTGGGATAAAATTGACATTTTTATTATATGTATTCTTCTAATCCAGGAACATGGAATGTCTTTCCACTTTTTTGTATCATTTTCAGTTTTCTTTTTTAGTTTTTTATAGTGTTCCTTTTAGAGGTATTTTACTTTTTTGTTAAGTTTATTACTAGGTAACTTACATTTTTTGTGGCTATTATAAATGGGATTGCTTTCTTCTTTTTTAAAAAAATTATTTAATTTTATTTATTAATTAATTTATTCTAATTTGTTCAGAG
>NW_006201352.1:440585-468098 GCF_000334495.1 Tupaia belangeri chinensis
CCCTATTTGAATGCCTTTTTATTTTATTCTCTTGTCTGACTGCATTGGCTAAGACTTCCAATACTATATTGAAAAGGAATGGAGAAAGTGGGTTGTCTTGTTGCAATTTTTCCATTTAGTATATTAGCTATGAGTTTTTCATATATGACTTTCATTATAATAAGAAATGTACCTTCTATGCTGATTTTGCTGTGGATCTTAATCATGAAGGGATGTTGTCTTTATCAAATGCTTTTTCGGGAACCAGCAGTTAGCGTAATGTCACTGGACTCCCACGTAGTCGACCGTGGTTCACGTCCCGGACCCAGTGGCTGAAAACTCACGCCGGGCGCATGTGCATGCGTGCCCAAGATCCCTAGAGGAGAACAGAGGAGAAGGGATTGTGGTGTGGCCATCCTCCTGGGGGTGATTTCTCACTTTCTGTCTTTCTGTCTCTGTCTGTCTGCGCCCTATAGCAAAAACCTCCCCCACCCCCCAAAAAAGTTTTTTTTCTGCATTGATTGGTATGATCACATTGTTTTTATCTTTATTTTTTTAATAGTATATATTACATTTGTTGTTTTGCATATGTTGAACCAATAATAAATCCCTAGTCATGGTGTATAACCTTAGAAGGATCATTGCATCTGTATTCATCAGGGCTATTGGTCTGTAGTTTTCTTTTCATGTGATGTCCTTGTCTGTTTTAGGGATCAGGGTGATGGAGATTTCTTAGGATGAATTTGGAAGGGTTCCTTCCTTTTGACCTGTAAAAATAGTTTGAGTGGAATGGGGGTCAGATGTTCTTCTACATGTATATATACATCCGATCACTATATATCACTTAGCTTGTAAAGTTAATTTTCCCAACACTTCTCATCAGTCTAGTTGTTCCATATATGCCTTGCCTCACTATTTTTCTCCTTAATTTATTTCCTCACACTCTCCCCTTTCTCTCACTCTCTTCCCACACTTTCTCCCATATCTATAACCATTTTCCATGTTTCTATATCCTCAAATCTTTCAGTTTCTGCCATAGAGTGCAGATAGTCGGTATATATTAAGTGGAGATATGTATGTCTCTCTTTCATAGCCTGGCTTGCTTCACTCAGCAGTAAATCTTCCATATTCATCCACTTTCTATTAAAAGCCAGAGTCTTATTTTTTATGGCTGAGTAGTATTCTACAGAGTATATGTGCCACACTTTTTCAGTCCATTTATCTATTCATGGACATTTGGGTTGGTTCCATATCTTAGCAATTATGAATAATGCCACAATAAACAGAGATGTGCAAGCTT
Source organism: Tupaia belangeri chinensis (assembly GCF_000334495.1). NCBI lineage: Eukaryota > Metazoa > Chordata > Mammalia > Scandentia > Tupaiidae > Tupaia > Tupaia belangeri. The sequence continues at coordinate 441,865 of NW_006201352.1, forward strand.
TTTTCTGGCTGAGCATTCTTCTGTCCTTTGGGTATTCCTGGATATCCAGGAGTGCAACTGCTGGATCATATGGTAGTTTTATTTGTAGGTCTTTGAGGAACCTCCCTATTGTTCATCACAGTGGTTGGACCAATTTACATTCCCACCAGCAGTACAGGAGAGTTCTTTCACCACAGCCCTGCCAGCACTTATAATTTTTTTAAATCTTTATCATTCTGACTGGGGTTAGGAGGTATCTCACTGTGGTTATGATCTGCATCTCCCTTATGATGAGGAATATTGAGTATTTTTTCTTATGCTTTTTAGCTGTTTGTATGTTTTCCTTAGAGAGTTGTTTATTCAGCCCATTTTCCCATCTTTTAATTGGGTTGATCATTCTTTCAGGTAAGCCTCTTGAGTTCCCTGTGTTTTCTGTCCCTTACCTGAGGTGTAGTTTACAAAAATATTCTCACATTCTGAGGGCTGTTGATTCACACTAATGACTGTGTCTTTTGCTGTGCAGAGCTTTCTTAATCTGATAAAATCCCACTTGTCTGTTTGGGGATTATTTCTGTGCTTTGAGGGTCTTATTTAAGAAGTAATCGCCTAACCCAATGTCTCCCAGAGTTTCCCCAGTGTTTTCCCCTAGTAGTTTTATAGTTTGAGGTCTTAGGTTTATATTTTTGATCCACTTTGAATTGATTTTTGTTAATCATGAGAGATGGGGGTCCACATTTATCTTTCTGTAGATGAATACCCAGCTTTTCCAGCACCCTTTGCTAAAGAGGTTTTTCTTTTCCCACTGGATTAACTGGTAACCCTTCGTCAAAAATCAGTTGTTTGTATGCTTTGGGGTTAATTTCTGGGGTGTCTATTCTGTCCCATTGGTCCACATATCTGTGTTTTTGTAGTTAGCTGTTCTTTAAAAATTTGTAGAATTCAGAGGTGAAGCCATCGGGACCTGGGCTTTTCTTTGTTGGGAGACTATTACTGATTCAATCTCGTTGCTTATTATTAGTCTGTTCAGGCTTTCTTTGTCTTCCTGATTAAATCTTGGTAGATTATATGTGTCCGGAAATTTGTCCACCTCATCCATGTTTTCTCATTTGTGGGCATATAGTCACTCTTAATATTCTCTCGTGATCTTTTGTGTTTCTTTTATGTCTATTGTAATATTGTCTGTTACATTTCTCATTTCATTTATCTCTCTCCTTTATCTGTTTTTTCTTAATTAGCCTTCCTAATGATGTGTCAATTTTGTTTATCTTTTCATAGAAACAGTTTTGGTGTCATTTATTTTCTATATAGTTCATTTATTCTCTATTTCTCTTATTTCTGCTTGAATCTTTTTTTTTTCATTATTTTAAATTTTATTTATTAATTTACTTATTTTGACCAGAGAGACACAGAGAGAGAAAGAGAGAAAGTGAGAAAGCAAGCCACCAGGTCCAGGACTTGAACCATGGTTAGCCATGTGGGAATGTCCAGCGCCTTAACCACCACACCACCTGCTGGTCCCCTCTGCTTGAATCTTTTAAATTTATTTTCTCCTGTTTTTGTTTGTTTCTTGTTTGCTTTTATGAGGTTTTATGTTGCTTTTCCAGTTGCCTGAGGGGTGTCGTTAGGTTGTCTATTTGCCACTTTTCTGGTTTTTTTTTTTTTTTTCTTCTAGGCACTAATTGCTATGAATTTCTCTCTTCTGACTGCTTTTGCTGTATCCCATAAGTTATTAAGATTTGTGTGCTTGTAATCATTGGTTTCAATGAATCTTTGATTTCAGTCTTAATTTCTTCAGTGGTCATGAAGTCATTTAGGAATAAGTTGTTTAGTTTCCATGTGTTTATGTATTTTTGAGTTTTTTTCCTGCAGTTAATTTCAAGTTTAATACCATGGTGGTCAGAAAAAATGCTGGATATAGTTTCTATACCTTTCAATTGGTAGTCTTTTTTTGTGCCCTGTCTTGTGATCAAGCTTTGAAAATGTTCCATATGGGGGTGAGGAAAATATACATTTTGTGGTTGTGGGATGGAAAGTTCTTACATGTCTGTCAAATCTATTCACTTTATGGTATCATTTAGATCTCATATCTGTTTGCTTATTTTTTGTCTGTATTATCTGTCCAGACGCAATAGTGAAATGTCGAGATCTAAAACAATTATTGTGCTGCAGTCTATCTCTCCCTTTAGATCAAGCTGTCTTTGTTGTTGTTGTTTGTTTGTTTTTTCCTGTATCTGGGTGCTCCAGTTTTGGGTGCATAGATATTTGTAAGTGTTATATCTTCTTGGCGAATTAGCCATTTTAGTACTATAATGTCCTTTTTTGGTCTCTTCTTACAGATTTTGTCTTAAAGTCTATTTTGTCTGATATCAGTACTGCAACTCTGGCTTTTTTTTTAATTTCCATTTCCATTGACTATCTTTTGCCAGCCCCTCACATTCAGTCCATGTATGTCTTTATTTGTGAGGTGCATTTCTTGTAGCCAGCATATTAGAGGGCTTCTTTTTTTCTTTTTTAAATCTTTTCAGCAAGTCTGTGTCTTTTAATTGGAGAATTTATCACATTAACATTCAGCATTATTATTAATGTTTGTGAACATATTCCTGTCATTTTGTTATCCATTTTCTTGGTTGTATTTTGGTTCTCTTATTTCTTTTTTTAATAATTATTTGTTTAACTTTATTTGTCATTATTATTATAATTTTTAATTTGACCAAAGACGGAGAGAGAGAGGGAAAGTGAGAAAGCAAGTCACCAGGTCCAGGACTTGAATGGCAGTCAGCAATGTGGGAGTCTAGCACCTTAACCACCATGCCACCTGCCAGCCTCAGTTCTCTTATTTCTATTTGTCTCTGTTTGGTTTTCCTGAGCTGGCCAAGCTTTCATAAATTCTTTCAGTTTTGTTTATCTGAGAAGGTTTGTGTTTCTTCTTCCCATTTGAAGGATAATCTTGCCAGGTATAGTATTCTTGGTTAGAATTGTTTTTTTTTTTAGAGTTTTGAATATGTCTTCCCATTCTCTCCTTACTTGCATCATTTCAGTTTACAGATCTGATATTAGCCTGATAGGATAGCCATTGTATATAACTTGTTATTTCTCTCTTGCCATTTTTAGAATCTTGTCTTTCTCTTTGATTTTTACCAATCTGACTATGCTGTGATGTGGAGATCTGCTTATGTTGATTTTATATGGTGTCCCTTGAGCTTCCTGAATTTGTATGTCTTTGTGTTTCTCTAGATTTGGAACATTGTCAGATAGTATTTTATGAAAGGAATTTTCTATGCCTTTATCAGCTTTGTCATCTTTGGAAATTTCCATTATTCAGATATTTGAGTATTTAATAGTGTCTAGTATTTTGCATATATTACCCATATTTTTCTTGGTTATTTTCATTCTTTTTCATGGTTTGGATTAAGTCAGAGGCCTTGCCTTCCAGGTCAAAGATTCTTTCTTCTTCATGGTCCAACCTACCATTGACGGTTTCAAGGGAGATTTTTATTTCTTGCATTGTATTTCTTCACCTTGAGAAATTTTGTTTGGTTCTTCTTTTCTTTTTTGGAGATGTTTTTGCAACAGGGGCATGCATTTGCCAGAAAGACAGAAAGAGACAGAGAGAGAGAAAGAAAGAAAAAAATCACCACCCAGGGGGGATGACCACTCTGCAATCCCTTCTCTTCCATTCTCCTGTTGGGATCTTGGGCATGCACAGACACACATTTTGATTCTTTTGAGTGTCTCTCTTTATGGAATTCCTCCTTCATGTCATGGAATGATTTTCTAATCTCCCAGAATTGTCCATTTTCTCTTGGATCTCCTTGAGTTAGATTATAATGAATATTCTGAATTCTATTTCCAGTATTTCTTGTATTTTTTCCAAACTTGATAAAGAGTTGTCATATTCTTTTGAGGGGAATATGATTTTCTCCTATTTCTTGAGGCTCTGCTTTGCTTTCTTGGTATCTGGTGATGCCTTTCCCTATAGATCTGGGGTAGGCTTCTAGGGTTGTATGATTGTGTTCTTCTCTGTCATATACTTTAGCTCCATACCACTTTTCTTTTTGTTTCCAAAATTTTCTGACATGGCTGAGTGTTGACTTGAGGAGGCTGACCTTACAGTAGTAGATAATATCATGCATTGCACTTGACACACAAGCCTGACAAGTCTGATCCCTTCTGGCTATAAGATCCACAGATGGCCTATCTGGCAGTGAAAGACCCAACCTAATATCCCTGGTGCCTTTCTGTCACTGGGAGATGTGCAGGTCCTTGCAGAAGTATGTGGGAGAGATTCCATAACCCTGCTCCTTCCACCCTTGCTCTGGGACCCACAGAGGGCCTGGCTGGCAGTGGAAGACCCAGTCAAATTCCATATTTTTTTTTATATTTACCCCAAAGTATCTGTGTGAATCATGGCAAAGGTAAGTCTTTTAAAACAAGTTAAATTAATATAAAGTTTTGCTTTAACCATGTATTTTTTCATAGTAAGAAGGGTGTTTTAAGACTGATAAAGGATGCTTCTTTTGAAAAAAGAAAAGGAAAAAAAATAAATGAGACATACACTTTTTTTTTTTGAGAGATTTTCGCTATAGGGCGTGTGCGCTCGCCAGACAGACAAAGAGAGACATAGAGACAGAAAGCGAGAAATCACCCCCCAGGGGGGATGGTCACGTCACAATCCCTTCTCTTCCATTCTCCTCTCAGGATCTTGGGCACACACGCACATGCGCCTGGCGTGAGTTTTAAGCCACCGGGTTTGGGACGCGAACCGCGGTCGACTACATGGGAGTCCAGCGACATAGCCATTATGCTAACTGCTGGTTCCCAATGAGACATGCTCTTCAAATCCAAAGTGATTTCAAGAGTAAAGCAAATGTCTCCTCAAAGTTTCAAAATTAAATTTGAGCCAATAGAGATGAGAAAATTGATTTATTATAAATCAGAGAGGAGTGGCCATATTTTTTTAAAACTGACTTTAGATATGTCCATAGTTCATTAGCATTTCATGTAAAAGTGGGAAGAAATAAAGCAGAAGGCAATGGAACTGGTTAACTCTGTTAGCTATTCTGGCAAAAGTCTTGGTAGGAGAATCAGTGGGATTTGTGGCCTTGGTAGGCATAACACTGGGGCAGGGCTGGGTGAAGAAACTGAGGAGCTCTGGGAATTTAGTCATCTGAATTGGCTTGTTTCTTTTCCCTCCTACATTGTTTGACTAAGCTCTAAAACAACAGAACTTATCTCAGTGCCTAGAGTAATACCTGGCATGGGGTGCAGACTTGTATTTTCCCAATTACCATTCAGCCTAACACCAAGTTCATAATTACAGAGGCTGAAAGGAGTTTACACCTTTCCCAGGTGGCTCTCTGGAGCATGTTTTTCCTAACTAAGGTTTTACAGAGCCTCAGGACTTAAGTGTGCACTTCCATTTCTTCCTATGGCCCCTCTGTGGCTCCTCTTTCCATGTAAGGTACTGGGACAAGTGTTTAGCATTGAAAATTGGCTGAGAGAAGTATGCCTGCCTTGCTTCCTGCCCAGTCCAGCGTATCTCTGTGCCAGGAGGTGGCTTTGCTAGAGATTGCTGTCCTTCCCCTGGCCAGCCAGGCTGACGGATCCTCATGTTATTTGAGGATGTGGTCCTTTATGTCCAGTTTCCACCAGTGCCCATGTAGCTATCTCCTGGCTGGGGTGTTACCACTCTCAGAGAATGTTCAGCAAGCCAAGAATGGTTCTAAGCCCATGGCAGAAACTCTACACTCTCTTCCTTTTTGCTCCCGGAGACCCAGCTCACTGCTGTGCACTCCGTTACTCTCTCCCACCAAACAACGCCTATGCTTTTGGTTCCTACGTATCCTTTCTTTGGGAAGCCCTGAATTATTTAGATACTGGACCACAAAGAAACAAATTTAAGTTAGAAAATTGCTACTCATCTTTTCATTAAGAATGAATTTCATGTATCCTAGAGCAGAAAATGTACTTTTTATCTATACATTCTTATTCTGGTAGTTTAACTCCTCAATAATTCCTGTTTGACTCCTGTTTAACACACATGGTAGAGTTTTGAATAAGGATTTTTCCAGAGTCTGAGAGCAGTTTGAAAATAAATTAATTGATTTAAAAACTTGGAGATACTGCTTGTGGGAAGTAAAATTATACCAAATTTTGCCCTTTCTACCAAATGAAAGGCAGCAACAGCAGCCACCGTCACAAAACATTTAAAAAGGAATTGAAGTGACAATGGGCATGGAGTTTCAAGGTCATCCACTGCAGGAGGATTCAGTTCTAGCACATGGTAGAGTTTTGAATAAGGGTTTTTCCAGAGTCTGAGAGCAGTTTGAAAATAAATTAATTGATTTAAAAACTTGGAGATACTGTTTGTGGGAAGTAAAATTATACCAAATTTTGCCCTTTCTACCAAATGAAAGGCAGCAGCCACCATCACAAAACATTTAAAAAGGAATAGAAGTGACAATGGGCATGGAGTTCCAGGTCATCCACTGCAGGAGGATTCAGTTCTAGGGTTGAAAGGGCATCTCAAGTGTCCTGGTAGTATTCTCATAGACTACTCTCTGTCTTACTGAGAGATCAAAGGAACATGAAGAGATAGGAAGTGCCTATGGGAATAATCTAGTTGGCTGCTCCAAGGGGTGGCGTTGAAGGTGGCTGAGTGGTCAGAGGGAACAACCTACAAGATTGGGGAGGGTAGTCTGGGTCAAAAGGGCAGCAAAGGCTGGAATTAACATGTTATATTTGAAAAAGTGAACACATAGCTGTGGTTACAGAACTGAACTGGAAGAAAGGGTCAAACACAGATATGAACATGGTTTTGAGACTTATGCTTTTATCCATGATTAATCCTCCCACCTCCCTGTCAAGACAGGACAGTAGTGTTGAGAGAAATACAACAAAGTAAGTCCAACAACTGCCCCAGCAGCATTTGCAAGAAAAATATGTAAGAGAGAATAGAGACAGCAAAAAAGGGCAGAGAGATAAAAAAACACTGATATCAGCAGAGAGTTCTTCTCTAATCTTTTGCTGATTGGTAATCTATACATGCATCAAAGAAAATAGAACAGGAAAAACATCAGGGAAAAAAAAGTAAGGCAAACAATATCAGGAGTTCCCATGTATCTGGAAATAGTTCATTTTACAATGGGCCAAAATGGAAAGATCTGATCATATATGGGCATTGAGTAGAGTCTTACTAAGACTCTACCTCAGTAATGGAGCCAGGCTTGCCTCTAACAAGACTGAAAACTTCAAAATAAGCAAAATGACTTCAGGACCTTAACTGTACCAAGAACAAAGCTCAATACCACAAATCCCACAGATAAGTGTATAAAATTCACAACAACTATGATTTAATTTTTAAAAAATGCCAGTCATGCAAATAAGCAAGAAAATATAATCTACAACTGGGAGGAAAATCAACTGATAGGCACCGCAGGTTTCAGAGATGATTTTGCAGACTATGATGTTAAAGTAAATATGTAGATATACTCCATATGTAATAGAAAGTAGAAGAAAATATGAAAATTATTAGATGAGTAGAGGATGTAAACAAAGATCAAAGCCAAACTTCTAGAGATGAAAAATGTAATACCTAATAGGAAAACCACACAGAATGGAATTAACTATAGGTTAGACATTGTGGAAGAAAAGATCAGTACACTTGAAGATAGAGCAATAGGATATACCCAAAATAGAACACAGAAGGAAAAAAGACCAAGGTAAGATTCAACCTGATATAAGCATCAATGAAAAATCTAACACCCTACAATTAACATCACATATAATGATGCAAGATTAAATGTTTTCCCTAAGATCTGAAACAAAGCTAGGATGTCATCTCTCATCACTGCCATTCACTGGAAGCATCTATCCAGTACAATAAAGCATAAAATATTTTTTTAAAGCACATGGTTTTAAACTGTGTTTATTTGCAAATAAAAATTTCAGCTATGTAGAAAATCTCAAAGATTCAACACCCATAAATAGTTATTTAAACTGATAATTAAGTTTATTCAGATCACAAGATACAAGGTCAATAGACAAAAATCAGTTGTGTCTCTGTGTTAGCAATGAACAATGAGGAATAGTAAAGAATAGATAATTTACAATGTAAAATAAAATAGTAATTAAATTAATATTTTAATTAAAATACTTGGATAAATTTATCAAAATATGTATAATACTGAAAATTACAAAATACTGTTGAGAGAAATTAAAGAGGACCTACAGAAAGAGAAAAAGATACAGTCACTTCTTACCTATGGGTTCCATATCTGTGTATTGAACAAACCACGGAGAGAAAAATACCTGAAGAAATATATATAGCAACACAATGATAAAAATAATACAAATTTTAAAACTATACAGTATAAATTATTTACATAGCATTTGCATTGTTACATTATTACAAATAATCTAGAGATGATTTAAAGTATACCCGTAGAATGTGTTGGTTATGTGCAAATTCTGTACCATTGCATATATAAGACTTGAGCACCCTCACATTTCAGTGTCCATGGGGAGTTCTATGACTAATCTCCCGTGGGTACTAAGGGACAACTATACCATGCTCGTAGAGTAGAAGACTTAATATTGTTAAAAGGTCAATTCTTCTCAAAGTTATCAATGATCCCAATATAACTGCAATTAAAATCCAGCAAGCTCTTTTTAAAAATAGAAAATGGATCTGCTGATTCTAAAATGTATATGATTATTAAGAGTCTAGAATAGCAAAAGCAAGGTTGAAAAGAAAAAAGAAACTTAGAGGTCTTGACCCGCTCTGATGTGAAATGTACTGTAGGGCCAGCCTATAGAGTAATGGTTAAGGCAGCTGCATCTCGGACAGCCAACTTCAAGGCTTGACTTCTGAACCTGGTGACTTGAAAAATATACCTGGTGTGCATGCACACATTCCTAAAATTCTAAAAGGACAGGAAAAGTGGAGAGAAGGGATTGCAGCATGATCATTCCCAATGGGGGATGTTTTCTCACTTTCCTTCTCTTTCTCTCTGACTCTCTCTGGCTAGTGCATGCACCTTCTGGCAAAACTAAAAACAAAAGAAAACAAACAAACAAAAACCTTACTGTAGCCTCTAGTAATTAATATAGTGTAATATGGCAAGGCTAGAAATAAGCCAGACAGATATGTGTGAACATACATCTATATGTTTTAAACCAAGATGCCAAGGGAATTGGATGTGAGGAGGGTAATCTTTTCAATAAATGTTGCTGGAATGAGTGATATTTGTACGAGAAGTGGAACTGGGAAATGGCTGTTGAGCTTGTTTAGCAAGGGCAGAGGGTGGAGGTGGTCCATGCTCTCTGGCCTCCAGCTCCTCTCTCTGAGAGAGACACCACGAATGAACAGGGCAACATGGCCATGTCTCTCTGGGAATGTGCACTATCTTAAAATCTTTACTTGTTCCAGTAAATGTGTACTTTCCAAACCACACTTTACTTCAAATAAATGCCATTCTGCTTAGAAAACATGATCATTACCCAAACTCCATCTCCTATCCCCACTCATTGAAAAGAGCAAAAACAAAATCAGTGAGGAGTCTACTGCTTCAAAGACTGAAATGTTTATTTAGAGTCCAGTATATCTAGAAGGAACAACAGAGCTCAACCAGTCCAATCTCCTCATTTTCCTCTGGAAACTAAGGCCAGAGAGCAATGACCTGCTCTAAGAAACACTGTGAGCGAACAACAATGAGCGAACAACAAACTGCAGTCAGAGGCCTGCCTGCTCATGCCAACCCCAGTGCTCACTGGCAGAGTAACAGGAGATGTTCTGTGCTTCCGTTTTCTCATCTGAAAAGGGATACGAGGCCAAGTAATTGTATCTCACTGGGTTATGGTGATGGAGCGGGTCACTGTGTGTCAAGTGCCAAGAATGCACCTGGCATACTTAGTGCTATGCACTACGACTACAGAGAGCGCGCCTTCTATCGTCACGGCTACCACCTCCCCAGGGTGCTCAGAGTTTCTGGCTCAGGCCATTCAGAACCCCAGTCTGAGGCCCTCCATACCAGGCACCCAACTCTGTGGTTGCTCTGACATCCGTCAATGCCAGTCTCTCTGAAGGCCAGGGATGGCCCATGTTGCCCGTTTCTTGGTTGACCAGCACGTGAAGCACAAAGAAAACGTTCACCTCATACTGCACATGTTAACGGAGGCATGTGCCAGGGAGCTTTGGCCTCAACCTGCAGGTGTCAGGGAAAGCCCTGCAGGGAAGGTGGTATTTCAGCTGCTTTAAAGGAAGTTGGAGTTGGCCAGTCAGCCAAGAGCTAGTCAGAGATTTTCTGGACTGAGCAGACATCACCTGCCCAGGTTCAGAGGAGTCAGAGATAAGGAGCTCTTTCAGGGAGTTAAAACCACTCAGGGAGGGACTAGCAGGTGGTGTGGTGGTTAAGAAGCTGGACTCCCACATGGCAGCTTGCTTTCTCACCTTCCCTCTCTCTCTCTCTCTCTCTCTCTCTCTGCCTTTCTCTGGTGAGTGCACATGCCCGATAAAACTTTTAAATAATAAAAATTAAATAAGTCATTCTTAGGAAAGAACCTACTCAGGGAGGGATGGGGCCTAAGGAAGGAGCTGGGGCTGCAATGCTGGCCATGTACAATATTTCAAATGCTAACCTAGACCTGTGGGCTTTGTTCTGATAGTTTTTCTCCATGACTGGGTGTGGTCTCTCCATCCCAGTCCCCTGAAGACAGCCTACACCAATGTTGGCTGAGAGTCTTCATCCAGTCTTTTTCTCTCTTGCCTCTGCTTGTTAAAAAAAACCTGCTGAGCTGGTATCCAGCCTACAAGGAGGGAGGCTGGTGATAAGAAGCTGTGGCCGAAAACGGTCCCAGGTTGAAATCTAGGTGCTTTCTTTGGCTTTAGCTTCCTCCTGACATGAAAGGTATTTAAAAGTGAAGAGAAAAGGTGAGGCTCTGAAAAAGACCCTTCTTCATGAAAAATTTTCATACCCATGGTGCCCCTGCTCGTTGGAGTCCAACCAGGCACTCACTGGGATGGGACTTGCTGACCTGCAGCTTTATGAGAAAAGGGCACATCTGAAGCAAGACAGCTGGTGGCAGAGTTTCTGTGAGAAACATTTAAACGGGTCCAGGGCCCCATGCAGTCTCTCGCCTGCTGCTTTCAAGCTGTTACTGTCTTCAGACCTTTTTTTCCTATCTGGGAATGTCCACAGATTGAATGAATCACAATGTCAATGAGTTAAGGGATTGAGATGGTTCATCACTTCAAAAATCCGCCACACACCTATGTGCCCTGAGCATCAAGGGCGCTCAGAGGCAGAAGGAATGTGAGACGGTGCCCAGGGGGAAGGGGCGCCATGCCTGCTCACCCAGTGCTCTGTGGGAGAACACCATCAGTCAGGGTGGAAGCTGAGCACATGCATGGTAGGCTGCCAGCAGCCCCTACCAGACCTAAGTGGTGGCGATGGGTGTCCAGGCTTTGTCCCTGTGGCACTAACATCCCCAGTGCACTGGTGTGGCCAAAGGTGCAGGTTTGTAGGAGTCGAAGGTACACAGGTATGTGGGTGGCAGCACCATTGTGCTGGGTGAGCTGTCTGGTTTAGCCGGGGAAATTAGGGCAGGTGCTCTTTTTCAGCATTGGTAAATGTAATGAGGATTGGTAGATGTCTAGGAAACACATGTGAGGAAAAGGTGGGCAGATTTCTCAGTCTGGGGTACTCAGAGGCAAAGAGCTCCAGAGAGGACACCAGATAACTGAATAGAGGCCCCAAAGGGAAGGATGCATGTAAGAAGGAGGGGAAGGACGTAATGAACTGAATCATGTAGGCACCTGAGAATGGTTGCCCACTTCTTCAGCTCCTAGATTTGCTCATGACTGCAGTATGACTTCCGAACACATGCTAAACCCAGACACCACAGTCCTGGGCTTAGAGCAGTAGATCTGGCCTCAGTACATTCTTGGATCATGATAGGCCATGTAAGTTGTCTCAGAGCCACAGCAAGGGTAAAAAGGCAAACATTTATTGGCTCCCAAACACGTACCAGGCCCATGCTAGGATAACACCTCTATCACCCTCACTGCAACTCTGAATAAGGGGTGTTAGTTGATGTCCTCTCAGTTTCTCTAACAGAAAACTGTGACATGAGAATCTGGAAACGTCCACAGGTTGAGTGAACACAATTTGGTCAAGGCTCCATTGCTAGTAAGAAGAACCAGAATTTGAACTTGGTTCTAACCTCAAAGTCCACCCCTTTTCTGTGACCTTGGGTCCAGTGACTCCAGTTGACTGTGGCTGTGAAGGACACTGACAGACATTCAAGGTCACAGGTTTCATTGCTAACCAGGACTAGCTTCTCGAGGTTGAATCAAGCCTGAGTAGGCAGGTAGTATAGTGGTTAAGGTGCTCAACTCCCACATGGCCAATCATGTCTCAAGTCTCAGATCAGTGGCTTGAAAATGACGTTGGGCATGTATGCATGCATGCCCAAAATCCCAAGAGGAGAAGGGAAGAGAAGGGATTGTGGTGTGGCCACCTCTCCTGGGGGGTGGCTTCTCACTTTCCCTCTCTCTGAATCTCTCTGTCCCTCTCTCCTTTCCATCAAGCACACATGCTCTATGACAAAAACCTGAAAAGAAAAAAGAAAAGAAAAATCCAGTCTCACATCCTCTGTATCCCCCAAATTGAGGTCATTAACAGGAAAGTGCAATTTATTTGACACGTCCATGTGCTTTTGGCGGTCTTAGGGTAATTCACCTTTCTCTGCCTTCTTTTCTTGCTTTCTATTTGGAAAATGTTGATCTTAATGGCAGTTGGCCCACAAAGAGGAATGCAGCAAGAGGTGGCAAAGCAAATGATGTGGATGGGTCTGAACAACGAGCCCCAGAAACTGGGATGATTCAGCTAGGAAACAAGACTGGCAAAAGCAATAACAATGGGCTTCAACTCCAGGGAGAGTTATTTGGAAAAGAGTGGAGGTTAGCTAATTTCCTAGGGAAGAAAGGAAAATCTCTCTAAATGTGTAGTCAGGGAAATTGGGTCTCTCTTAGCAAAATGCAGCTCAGCAGTGACCTGTTTGACCATGGGGATAGTACAGAAGTTGAAGCACAGAGCTGATTATCACACTGCCTGGGTTTTGTCTCTGCTCTGCCATTTATAAAAAGCATGATAGGCCGGATGGTGGCCCAGTGGTAAAACACAACTCAGCATGGCTAACCTACATGGAAAGGTTCTGAGTTCTCACCAGAGACCTCCCTGAGTATGCCAGGCATGCATATGCCCATGACCCAGAGCTGGCAAAGCTGGGGATGGGTCACAGTGTCAGGACTCTGTTGTGGGTGTTGTCTCTTATTCATGGAAGAGATTAGTTAAAAAAAGGTAATATCTCTTATTCATGGAAGAGATTAGTTAAAAAACATGTATATATATATATATGTATTTTTTTTTTTCTGGAAAGAAGCATAGCCTTGAATGAGTGACTACTACCTGATGTCTCATTTTCCTCAGATGTCAGGGAACAATGGCAGGGTGTTGTGAGGGTGCAATTGTTATTCTGTATGAAGGACTTAGCAAACGTGCATGTGCATGGCAGTTCCCTGCGACTGTAGGCTAGTCTTTAAAAATGGCACAAATCTCTTTCTCTCTCCTATCTCTCTCTCTCTCTCTCAAATAAGGAAAGGATAAACTTGACTCAGTGAATAATTTTGTTGTAGGAGTTTTGGTTTCTCCACCTTTCCAGCTAAGTTTCTTTGTCTGTAAAATGAAAATAATAGATTTAGACATTACTTTTCCGTAAGATTGCTTGAAAATCAAGAAAGGCAGAGGCTGTCCAAAGGGGAATATACAAACCTCTCAGAAAGCTGGAAAATGTCGTAGAAATAGAGGGGAGACTGGCGTTTCTTGGAAGTTGGCCCTGAGCTGCTCACTATGAGGGTGAGTTTTTCTCCCTCCATGACTTTGTGTGGGCTGATCTCTGTACCTTAGGTAGGTCATCTCATTGTTACTTCTAACAGAGGAAAGTGGGAGAGAATCATAAAAGCCCATGTTCTTGGAAGTCTATTATTGTTATTGAAAGAGAATCAGACCATGAATACACATCAAAAATAGTGATTTTAGAATAACACATTTGCTGCAATGCATTGAGCCCTCTTGGTAGTCAGATTTTACCCAGTAAAGTCGGATTTGAGATCTTGACAGACTGACTCAAACCCAGTCATTAAGGTGGTGCAAACACAGCCACCCACATGCTCCCCACCCCAGGCCTCTATAAAGCTGTGGCCAGCAGAGTCCTTCCCTAGAAGGTGTGTAGGGAGGATGGCAAGGTCAAGGAGCTCCATGACATTTGTTGAACCATGCAGCTTCCCTTGTAAGACCCAGCCACTAAAGATGTAGGGAGCATTCAAATATTTAACAATGCCACCCTTCCCAAGGTGACCATGAGTTTCTACACTGTTTCTCTCTATAGAATAACTGACACGTGCACCTGCTCCTGTCTTATGGAGTCTTCACAATGTTCTTGTAACAGCATGACTACTGACTTGAGTGATCTCTGAAGAGCTCTGTATAGAACATTCAGTGGAGGAATAGGACTGGTTCAGTTTAATATAATCTCCATATAAATTCTTTATTCAGCTAGAAGCTGCCTCAGGGGACGGTGATGTGACATTGCTTTGCTCTGAGAAGCACAGAATCTGAAGACTACTGTCAAGGAAAGAGCCCCATATGAACATCTTTCAATCAGATGAACAACTCAGTTTCTTGTGTGACCTTGCATGAGTTCATGGTCTTATACATCTCGATTTTCTCTTCAATAGACTGGAAATTATAGTAATATTTCATAGGGGAATATTATTAGGTTCAATGTAATATCAGTCTTTTAATATAATACCATATAGGGAAATTTTAGCATTACAAAAGAAGCCCTCAGAAGGCCAGCCCTGTCTAGCCAGAAGTAGCACAGTGGTTAAGTGCTGTGTTGGGGAGCTGGGTCCTACATGGCTGACCATGATTCGAATCCCAACTTCGATGGCTTGAAAAAGCAGGAGTTGCATTTGTGCACATTTCCAAGATGCTGATAGGTTGGAGAAATGGAGAACAAAGGATTGCAGCATGACCAGGCCCTACTGAGGAGGCGCTTTCTCTCTCTCATTCTCTCTTCCCCTTCCCCAACCCTGTCCCAGTATATTTTTTAAAAGCACTTTAGGAGCAGAGGTATGTCCTTTGGTCCGAGGATCTCTATCTCCAGCTGCAGGAACACTTATCTGTGTTACCACTCATCTAACACAACACACATTCTGTCAACAAGTATTTTTGGAATACTCATCATGTGCAATGCACTAGGAAGATATATGAAGAAACAAGGCTGGCTCTTGAGGAGCTCAGTCTAGTAAGGGAGCATGAACAATGCTATGCAGGGGCAAGTACTTTCATGGAATTTCATACCAGGTAGAGATGTCACCCATAGAGGGATTACCAAAATTTAAATGATAAGTGGATTGATATTCTATTGAAAGGGGGAAAACATTCCCAGTAGAGAAAATTGCCTGCACTCAGACATAGGATCTCAAAATCAGTATACTAGATTCAGGGGGACTCACAGATTGGCATGATCAGAAGTGCTGAGGGCTGCTGTCTAGCTAGAAGTAAAACTGGGATCATGGGCAGAGATCATATAAGATCATTCCAGCCTAAAAGACTTGGATTTTTTCCTGATGGCAGCAGGAAGCCATTCAAAGAATTTAGACAGAGAAGTAGTTTGTGACACCAAATTCACCTTCTAGAAGAATCACTCTAAGGCTGTAAGGGGAAATGGAAAAGAAAGCAAAAGGATTTAGCATAGTTAAGATACTATTGTGGGACCAGCAGATGGTGTAATGGTTATGTCACTGCACTCCCGCATAGTTGACCATGGTTCAAGTTCCAGACCCAATAACTTAAAACTCATGCCAGGCACATGTACGTGTGTGTCCACGATCCCAAGAGAAGAATGGAGGGGAAATCACCCTGCGGGATGATTTCTTGCTTTCTCTCTGTATCACCCTGTGGGATGATTTCTTGCTTTCTCCCTGTCTCTCTCTCTCTCTCTCTGATGAGCACACACATCCTATAGCAAAAATCTCTCTCATGAAAAAAGAAAGAAGTTAGAGATGCTATTGCAAGACAGGATAAGAACCTTCTATAAAGCCAATGCTTCTGAGGCAGAAGGAATGAGATGGATCTGAGAAAGATTTGAGAAATATAACCAACAGGCCACATCAGGGCGGACAGCAAATTGGATGGAAGTGGGAAGGTTGTGAGTTAAAGGCAGGAATAGAGGTGACACTGAGATTTCTGAAACAGACTACCGGACAGAGAACGATCAAGGAATAAGCATGCATAGGCTGGGTGGGAAGAAGCTTGGTATTGAGATTATGGGACAGAGGAGTTATCAGGGAAGATGCCCACTAGGCACCTGCAGCTGGGAGCCCAGCAAGAGGTATTACAAAGAAGAAACATCTTATGATACTCATTAAGGCTTGGTAAAGAAAACTTCGTTCAGGACTGCTGTGTGGGCGCCACTGCAGTGTGATATTGAAGGACGAGGAAGAGAGAAAGGGCTCACTTCTGAATACAGTGTGGGCAAGCGGGAATTGGTAGCCGAGTAGCAGCGTGAGGTAGTGGATGGAGAACTACTAAGAGGACACACCAGGGGGCTGCTGGCTAAAATGACTGAACAGGATCCTTAGTGTAGACAGGACAGTGTGATCAGACACAACCAGGGGGTGGTGGAGGATGGGCAACCTGATCGGTTATCAAGAGCAGAGGTCTTGGTAAGTTGACCTAGCAAAGTTCTTTATGTTTTAGTCCATTCTCTGCTGCTTAATAACTGAATACTCCAAACTGAATGATTTATAAGAATAGAGGTGGGCCCAAGCAATGGCACAGCAGTAAAACACAGTGCTCTAGAGGCAATTTCACATGGCAAGAGTTCCAGTTGAAGTCTGGAGACCTCCCTGAGTACCACATGATCTGGGGCTAGCTAAAGGCTGGGTTGGATGGTGGCAGCAGAACTTTGTTGAGGGTGCTGACTCTTCCTCATAGAAGAAGTAAACAAACTTAAAGAAAATGAAAAAAAGAAGAAGAAAGGCTTATTTAGCTCACAGTTTTAGGTCCAAGGTCAGGGGCTGCCTCTGGTGAGGATCTTCTTGCTGGTGGATAAGATGGTGGAAGGTATCACATGGTGAGAGAGAGCACGTTCCTGTCTGTCTGGGTACATGTCTGGCTCCTTCCCACTCCTTATAAACTCACCAGAATTCAATCGTGGGGACCCCATCCCGATGATTTTATCTAATCTTAATCATGTTACAAGGCTCTGTCTCTTAATTCCTTAGTTGGATTAAGTTTTCATCCTCTTAATCCCATCACAAGCACTTTTTAAAAAATTTTTGGAGAGGTTTTTGCTATAGGGTGCGTGTACTCGCCAGAAAGACAGAGAGAGACAGAAAGCAAGAAGTCACCCCCCCGGGGGAATGGCCATGCCACAGTCCCTTCTCCTCCATTCTCATCTTGGGCACACACGCACACGTGCCCAGTGTGAGTTTAAGCCACTGGGTCTGGGACTCGAACCGTGGTCAACTACATGGGAGTCCAGCGACAAAGCCATTACACCAACCGCTGGTCCCCATAAGCACATTTTTACCACATGGATTTTTGAAAGACACAGTTAAACCATAGCACTTGCTAAAACAGGAATTTATAAGGAAATACAAAGATAAACTTCACCAAATATTGAAAAGGCTGACTGAAATTTAGCCAAGCAAAGAAATTTTGTCAAGGATTTGGGTTAGACATGGAGATTTGGGATAATGGGCCCCATGACTCTCTCCCAGAAAGAGACTGTGAGTTGGCAGTTTGTGAGCAGGAAATTGCTTGGAGGACGTGCTCAGGTCTGTACCTGCAGAGGAGTGGAGTAGCACTCAGCCGAAGAGAGGAGTGAGCAACTCTCGGTCACAGCAGAGGTCTCCACAGAGCCCACAGGAAGTGCTGGAGCTGACACAGCCTATCGGAGTTCCACCATTTTGAGATGGGAGGATAGACCTTTAGGGCCCCACAGCAGTCAGTCATTGGATGCAGTTTGCTTCTGGGGAGAGTGGGACGCCATGGTGGAGCAAACATCCTTCGATGGCAATTCCAGGGGAATGCTTGGAGATTTGTCCTTCAACCCGTTCAATCAGGTTGATACTTATTATTTTGGACTGGCTCTTCTGCTGTCTGGCTGTGAGCCATAACCAACAATGCTCCCTGCAGCGATGGGACAAGCCCCTCAGTTGCAGATCAGGCACCACCATCCTGCAGGTGATGTAGTTATGTCATGGTCTACTCAGTGAGAAATAACAGAACATCCAGACGTAGCCAAATTTATTGGAGTTTATTGATTAAGCCACAGCATACAGGGGACTCATGTCTCTCAAAACCCCGCAGCCCCCAGTGAAAGGAGAACGGGGTTTATATAGGTCAAAAATGCCTAGTCATGTCTGGGATGACATGAGGATTCACAAGGACAAAGAGTAGTGGGCTTGAACGTGTAGGAAAAAGCATTTTACACTGTAAAAGCAAGGAAAAGCACATCACAGAGGCAGAACAAGCAGGTAAGCAGGTTAGTCATCCCTAATGTGTTCCATCTCTACTCAGATGCAATGGAATCTCAATAGGCTCTATGGCTCTGGGCAAGGTCCTGCACTGGACTTTATCTTAAGGCAGCCAGGAGGAGTGGGCTTTTAAGGACAATAGGAATGTCAATCACTCTATTTACTCTTAGGCAAAGAAAGAGAATGAAAGTTTCTAGAAATTTAACAGTTTATAATGGAGTAGCCCCTCCAAGATGGAGTCACTCCAGCTTCATTCCCCACTTCTCTTGGAAGCGCTTCTCCAAGATGAGATCCTGCCTGCTTCAGATAGAGGGGAGGTCCTAGGACAGTGGCTTTTAATTAGCTGCACATTAAAGTCTGAAGAACTTGGACAACGCCCCCTCTCCCAGAACCAAAGCCACACCCAGACTAATTAATCCCAAATCTCCAAGCATGGGAAAAGAGCATCTGAAGTTTGTAAAACGCTATGGATAATTTCCAATGTGCAGCCAGCGTGAAAAACCACTGTCCTGGAGGAAGTATGTAAGAGAAATAGGGAAGAGGGCTTGGCTCAAAACCCTGGGGAAGTATTGAGAGAAGCTGGAAGAGAACCAGGGAAGAGTGTGTCTGGAGGGCAAGAGGTAGGGGAATTTCAGGAAGTGGTCACCTGCAATAAAGAACCTACAATCTACCTTGCCTGGAGGGGAGGGATGACCCAGCTACTCTCAATGTATCCAGAATTTGTTTTAGTCAGGTTATGTTAAGGTGACAAATTAGGAGAAAACTGCATTTGAAAAAAGAGTTTACTATCCACGGTACCCCAAAGAAGCGGGCACGCCCTACACTCAGGGCCACACAGAGATGCCACCGAGCTAGTCAGGAAGCAGAAGCAGCAAGAGGAAGCCATGGCTCTGAGTTTCTGTTGTGACTTAACACAGAAGGAAAAGGTGAGAAAGGGCAGGCAAGATGGAGCAAGCTTGGAAATGGAGCAAGTCTAGTTTGAGTAGTTTGGCAGGCTCTGGACTCTAGGGTTGGTTCCTACTTGTTTGGAACCTGGATCTGGTGATTTCAGGCAGGGAAATATTGGCTTGGTGTGCAAGAATTAGAGAGAGAGAGGAGGTGGTTGGAGCTTGGGTTTTGGATGGGTTAGTTAGGGTATGAAAGATATACCCCCAGACAAGTTGTTTACTATCCTCAGGGTCAGCTAGCTCTGGGAAGGGGGGTCTCTCAGGGATCAGTAAGACCCTCAAATATCAAAGCATAATAAAATACAGAACATATAACACATCATTATACAATGACCCCAGGCACCCACTACAGGGGGTCGGAGAGGACTGGATTTCAGTCCCCATTCATCCCTGACAGGGAGCTGAGTGCTGGGAGCAACTTTCACCAATACAATATATATTGGCCCTGGGTCCCTCAGGTCTGCAGAGGGGAGAAACAGCTGTAAACCCCTAGGCTAGGGGAACTACAGGGAAGAGTGGCTAGGCCTGGAAAGAGACTACAGGACTCCTAGAAAGTGCTGCCAAGGAATGAAGATCACTTTCAACACCATCTGCCTTCTCCAGTGACCCGACCATGCTCTTCCTCACTCATCACCAGCTTCACCCTGGAGGGCAGACGCTGGCTAGAAAGCCAGGGAAAGGAGAGTGGGGGTAGAAGAGTGAGGGAAACACGTAGAGAAATCAGCCCTCTTCCCCTCTTCCCAACTCCTTCCACTGCAGCTCCCCAACCAGGCATGGTTAGAGCTTTCTTATTCAATCCATTCAATCGGGTTGATTTTGGTGCTTTCAGACTGGCTATTCTGATGATGAAATAAAAACTGTAACCTTAGGGTTGAATCCTGCTCAGTCCATGAGACTGAACAGAAAAGGCCTACACCCCTGAAATGGGGCAGTGGAAGAGTACCTCTGCCCCCCAGATTAAATTTTAAAGAAACCAAGGAGACAAAAGATAAATGTATTTTGATGACATCAAGAACTGTGCTTCTTTAAGATGAGGTTGCATTTGTAACGCACCTAGCATGGGGCTCAACCCACAGACGCACTGGATTAACGTCAGCCAGTATTATGACCAGACCCTAAATAGGAAGAAATAGAAACAAAACCATCTCATTTAATCCACCACACAGCTTTGTAAGGCAGAACTCATTCTTTTCCTCTTCACATCATTAGCACAGAGCCTCAGCACCTCTGCAGTCCCTGTCTCTCCGTGGCATGAGTACCTGGGCCAGTTGGGGGGTCGTAGTACACGTGACATCCTTTCATAAGAACTTGACTTGGGTAGATCAATGAACCCAGAGGTACTTGGCTTCTTCTTTTTTTTGCTGTCTCATCACTGTCTAGGAGGATATTAGTTATAGAAAAGACCAAAGTCATCTACAGCTTAGAGGAAATATGACCTAGACATCAATTTTAAAAACAGAAACTTTGCAGATTAGACAACAATAGTTATTGTAAGACTCCTTCCCTGACGGGGATTTTTGTTTCTCCTGTGTAGAATAGCATGTGTAAAGGCTCTCGCCCGACTCCACAGAGACGTACCCTCTGGTTCTTTCCTGAACACACCAGGCCCAAACACAACTGGCTCCAGAAGTACTGTGGCAGTTCTGTAGTACTTCGTTTCATACATAGTTTTTTAAAACGTGCCTTCTTTTTGAACAGTTCCTAATAAAAAAACAACAGAGGCTGCCCTCTGTAAACAGCAAGGAGGCTCTGTGAAAGTGATTAACATGTGAGAAAGCCCCTTCCTATACACAATCATTCCTCCAATAGGTATTTCTCGATCAGCTCCCACGTGCCAGGATGGTGCCTCCCTCAGGCAGAGTGCGTCTACACTGTAATGCCAAATGTGGGGTCCTCAGCCCACCCTGGGACCGAGTGCCGAGGAGCATCCTGGGACCACAGAGGACTGGCCTGAGGTGGGTGGAAGGTTACACCCAGCTCACCTCGCCTCACCCTGGGTCTGGTGGCCTCCGGACTCCTTCCTGGCCACCCAAGCACAACCCGCCAGGCCTCCAGAATCAGGATTCCGATTCTAGAATGTGAGACTTGGTGTTTGGCTGTGCCTGTGACCAAATGATGGCTTCTATGAGCCATTTAACCTTCGTGTACTGCTGTTTGCAGCCCAACTCTGAGAGAAAACGAAACGAACCCCCCACCACATACATACACAAAGGCACAGCGGAAATCCTACCGACATTGTTACTTTTTCTCCTATAGTCCTTTTGTTTCAACTGGGCTGTAGTTCCCATGCCATAAAGTCATCCTTTTAATATGTGTAAGTCAGCGGTTTTCGTGTGTTCACAAAGTCATACAACCCTCACTCTTGTCTCATCCCAGAAGATTTCTATCACCCCAAGGTGAAATCGCATTCTCATTAGCAGGAACTCCATATTCGCTGCTCCCTCCAGCCCCTGGCAACCACTATCCTCTCATGGAGCTCTCCCCAAAACTGAAAAGCTAGCGTTCTGAGTCCTTGCCGGTTCCTCAGAGGATGGTGGAAAAACTGTGCTGACTAGTGGAACCAGAAGAGTCTTGCGAATAAAACGTATTATTAGGAACAAAGGGGGAAGTGGAATTCAAAGCAGAGCTCAAGACTGGGCTGACCGCCAGCCAGGTGCCCCTGGGGGGCCCCTTCCCCACTCTGTGCCTCAGGGGTCCCACCTGCCATACCCTCATGAGATCCTAGAACTTGCATAGAGTCTCCATCTTCAAGGAATTTTGTAGGGAGTGACTCTAGAGAGAACAACAGAGTGAAATTCTGCCTCCCAGGAAACAGCTGCAACCACGATGGAAAAGCTGTTGGCTGGGACCAGCAGTTAGAGTAATGGCTATGTCGCTGGACTCCCACGTAGTGGACCACAGTTTGCGTCCCGGATCCGGTGGCTTAAACTCACGCCAGGCACGAGTGCATGCGTGCCCAAGATCCCAAGAGAAGAATGGAGGAGAAGGGTTTATGGTGTGGTCATCCCCCCCTAATGTGTTCCATCTCTACTCTCGCTTTCTATCTCTCTCTCTCTCTCTGTCTTTCTGGCGAGCACATGTGCCCTATAGCAAAAACCTCTCCAAAAAAAAAAGAAAAAAAGAAAAGCTGTTAGCTGAGGCTGAGGCCAGAGATGGCACTGGAGGATTCCACAGACAGTCTCATGGGACCCAGACCTGAAGCCCAGGGAGCTCCCACCCACCACGTGATGAAGTCTTCTCAGGTCTCAATGTGTCTTAGTTTCTCCTTGGCCGTTTCCTTTTACTATGTTAGGAAATAAAACTTGCTGGGCACTTGGCTTTCCTTCTTTCTCCCCTCATGATCGACATTGTCTGCTTTTAGCAGCACAAGGAGAGAGTGTTTACAAGCCCAGGTAAGGAAAACAGACCGAGAGAGCTCTGCCTTGATCCTCAGCACAATAGCAGGGGCTCCACAGGCACGCTGTAGATGTCACAGCTCAGAGTGAGTCGAAGTGCCTCTTGAATAGAGTGTGCTGTAGGGACCTTTTTGCCTTTCACAGCCAATTGGGATGAAAAGTCCTCCCTGCCTGAGGGGCAGCCTGTGCCCTCTGGCCCACCACCCTCCCTTCCATGGGAGCTGGGAGAGCTCCATCCAGCCTCCCTTCTCATGTCTTCACTGACAAGAGACCGTTGGAGCATCATGGGCCTTGAGAGGTCTGGGCGGTGGCTCCAGTAGGAAGATGGAGCTTTGCCTAACTTCACACTCACGGCCACCTGTGAGGGGCTCTGGTAGTGAAGTCGTGCAGATTTGAGGAGCCCCTAGGGGCTCACCGTGAGGCGTCGCCTTGCTTTCACAGCTACCTCAGAGATCACTGTCTCCTGGGGACACTGAGGATGCACTGACTCAAATGTGGAAAATGTCATGCACACAGGCTCCTGCCTAACCTGCCTCAGTGCTCGCTCAGCACTTTGGGGGATGGCGCTGGGCAGGGGGCTTCTGCAGAGAGTTGAAGCTGCCTGGACCCATGGCCTGGTCTCCAGTGTATTATTAGGAACAAAGGGGGAAGTGGAATTCAAAGCAGAGCTCAAGACTGGGCTGACCGCCAGCCGGGTGTCCCTGACGGGCCCCTTCCCCACTCTTGGCGTCAGGGGGCCGACCCTCATGAGATCCTAGAACTTGCATAGAGTCTCCATCTTCAAGGAATTTTGTAGGGAGTGACTCTAGAGAGAACAACAGAGTGAAAGTCTGCCTCCCAGGAAACAGCTGCAACCACGATGGAAAAGCTGTTGGCTGGGACCAGCAGTTAGAGGAATGGCTATGTCGGTGGACTCCCACGTAGTGGACCACAGTTTGCGTCCCGGATCCGGTGGCTTAAACTCACGCCAGGCACGAGTGCATGCGTGCCCAAGATCCCAAGAGAAGAATGGAGGAGAAGGGTTTATGGTGTGGTCATCCCCCCCTAATGTGTTCCATCTCTACTCTCGCTTTCTATCTCTCTCTCTCTCTCTGTCTTTCTGGCGAGCACATGTGCCCTATAGCAAAAACCTCTCCAAAAAAAAAAGAAAAAAAGAAAAGCTGTTAGCTGAGGCTGAGGCCAGAGATGGCACTGGAGGATTCCACAGACAGTCTCATGGGACCCAGACCTGAAGCCCAGGGAGCTCCCACCCACCACGTGATGAAGTCTTCTCAGGTCTCAATGTGTCTTAGTTTCTCCTTGGCCGTTTCCTTTTACTATGTTAGGAAATAAAACTTGCTGGGCACTTGGCTTTCCTTCTTTCTCCCCTCATGATCGACATTGTCTGCTTTTAGCAGCACAAGGAGAGAGTGTTTACAAGCCCAGGTAAGGAAAACAGACCGAGAGAGCTCTGCCTTGATCCTCAGCACAATAGCAGGGGCTCCACAGGCACGCTGTAGATGTCACAGCTCAGAGTGAGTCGAAGTGCCTCTTGAATAGAGTGTGCTGTAGGGACCTGTTTGCCTTTCACAGCCAATTGGGATGAAAAGTCCTCCCTGCCTGAGGGGCAGCCTGTGCCCTCTGGCCCACCACCCTCCCTTCCATGGGAGCTGGGAGAGCTCCATCCAGCCTCCCTTCTCATGTCTTCACTGACAAGAGACCGTTGGAGCATCATGGGCCTTGAGAGGTCTGGGCGGTGGCTCCAGTAGGAAGATGGAGCTTTGCCTAACTTCACACTCACGGCCACCTGTGAGGGGCTCTGGTAGTGAAGTCGTGCAGATTTGAGGAGCCCCTAGGGGCTCACCGTGAGGCGTCGCCTTGCTTTCACAGCTACCTCAGAGATCACTGTCTCCTGGGGACACTGAGGATGCACTGACTCAAATGTGGAAAATGTCATGCACACAGGCTCCTGCCTAACCTGCCTCAGTGCTCGCTCAGCACTTTGGGGGATGGCGCTGGGCAGGGGGCTTCTGCAGAGAGTTGAAGCTGCCTGGACCCATGGCCTGGTCTCCAGTGTAATGACTCACCTTCAGCTGCGTCTTCTCCCCACAGGAGAGTACCTGGCCATACCTGTTCGGAGTGATCGTTGTCCCGGCCTTCACCCAGCTGGTGAGCCTGCCCTTTCTACCTGAGAGCCCACGCTACCTGCTCTTTGAGAAGCACAATGAAGCAGGAGCGACAAAAGGTAGGGACTCTTCTTTTTTGGTCACAGGGCCAGTGCTGCAAGGCATGCTGGGACCTGGCCGATGGTCTTGGGAGAGATGTCATTTTTATTCCTCTCTTTCAGAACCTTTCCAAAGCCCTGATGTGGGGAGTGGGGGCAGAGGGGACATAGGTTGCACAGGGAGCCACCCAGGGAGTCTGGAAAAGCCAGGACAGATGGAATAAGACCAGGTCCCCTCATTTCCATGAAGCATCTCTTCATTGTCACCCTCAGGTTGTTTCCAACCACAAAGAGGATGCAAACTCAAATTCTCAGTGACCTAGATGTATGGCAGCCCCATACATACAAAGGTGCCTTTCCCACCTTCTCTTTTTATTGACTTCACTGGCTCAACATTTACACCCAAGGAAGGAAAAGATACAAGCACAGACAGTACCAGTATCACGGCAGGCCCTGAACTGCATGCTTCTGCAGTGACCACTGGGACTCCCCCGCAGCCCTGCAAGGGGACAGACGTGTACCCACCTCATGGGGAAGAAGCGTGGCTCACGACAGGGCGCGGGAGTCATCCAAGGTGGCCTTCCTTACCTTTGCTAAGTGTGGAGTGCTGGATCCAATTCGCAGTATGGCTTTCAGAACCAGAAGCACTTCTACAGAGCTCCAAAAAGGCAAAATCATTTTGCTAGAGACAGACAAGGTAGAATGAACAATCTCATTCCTGTTCTGTTAGCTGTATAAAATGAGATACAGTCAACAACAGTGTGGTTAAACTTGTGCACTTAGAGTCACCAGCGCTGCTTTCACATCCCAGTTCTGCCATCCAGCTTTGAGCAATTCTTCTAAACTAGTCCAAGCTCTGAAATCCTTGTCTGCTGACAACAATAACAGTGGGCCAGCAGATGGCGCAGCAGTTATGCCGCTGGACTCCCACATGGCCAACTACTATTTGAGTCCGGATGCAGTAGCTTGAAACTCACACTGGGTGCATGTGCGTGCGTGCCCAAGATCCCAGGAGAGGAATGAGGGAGAATGGATGGAGGGGTAGCCATCCCCCCACAGGGCTAACTTCTCACATCTCTTCTCATTGTCTCTCTCTCTCT
>NW_006201352.1:468289-474078 GCF_000334495.1 Tupaia belangeri chinensis
GAGAATATTTATATTATATATTATATTTATATATAATAATACTTATATAATAAATTATATAAATGTACAGTATATATAATATATTATATTATAGGTAATATTTATATAATATATTATATATTTTATATAATATAATATACAATTCATATATCTCTCTATATAAAATATGTGCAACATCTTATAAAATCCAAACTACCTAAGTGTTTTCTGCATTATCAAATGGTATAATAAAATATTAATAATTTCTTATGTTTGTTTAGCAGTTCATGGTTCATTTTTATAAAGTCAAGTCAGAAAGTGTTACAGCCTTTATTTTACAGATTAAGAAACTGAGGCTTACAGGGACCAGCAGTTAGCATAATGGCTATGTCACTGGACTCCCATGTAGTCAACTGCAATTCGAGTCCTGGACCCAGTGGCTTAAACTCACACCAGCACATGTGCATGCATGCCCAAGATCCCGAGAGGAGAATGGAGGAGAAGGGATTGCAGCACAGCCATCCCTTCTGGGGGGTGATTTCTCGCTTTCTGTCTCTGTCTCTCTCTGTCTTTCTGGTGAGCGCACACACCCTATAGCAAGAACCTCTCAAAAAAAAAAAAAAAAGAGAGAACAAGCAAACAAAAACAAACAAACAAACAAAACAAACTGAGGCTTACAGAGGTGAGGTCATTTGCCCAATTCCGTGGGTTTTGTTTTTAGAGGTATAAAGAGGCCTTCAATTATGGAAGCTATAGTCTTTATTCAATACAGTGCTCATATAACAAAATCTTGCCTACAGCTTGGTGGTGGAAGTGAGACTTGAGTCTTCTCTCCCCTCAGAAGCCCACAGGAGACCTTTGTTAATTACCCTTGCCCCCCCTTCCCAGCCTACAAGTCACGGAATGACTGAAACCCAAAGGTGATTTTCCTCCCTCCCTTCCCTGGACAGAGGAACGCCATGGGTAGTGCTCTAGGTGGCTTTGCAGGCCACAGTGGGAGGCACACTATGCAAACATCAGGCTGGAATAGAAGAAGGCCACCGAGAAAAACCCAAGGGGGTCTGAGTCCAGAAAGCAGCCAATGGCAGATTGCTGGAAGAAAACAGTTTCTCCAGTTCCGTCTCTCTTGGCCTGCAGGGATGTCTCTCAATTCACCTGGCTCCACTCAGAGAGAATTCTGTTTTTTTTTTTTTGGGGAGGTTTTTTTTTTTTTTTTTTTTTTTTTTCGCTATAGGGCGCTTGTGCTCGCCAGACAGACAGAGAGAGACATAGAGACAGAAAGCGAGAAATCACCCCCCAGAGGGGATGGCCACGCCGCAATCCCTTCTTCTCCATTCTCCTCTCGGGATCTTGGGCATGCACGCACACGCGCCCAGCGTGAGTTTTAAGCCACCAGGTCCAGGACGCAAACCGTGGTCGACTACGTGGGAGTCCAGCGACATAGCCATTACGCTAACTGCTGGTTCCCTCAGAGAGAATTCTTGAAACATGTTTCGGTTAAGGGCAGTTGGAGCGTGCAGAGCATGTAGATGCCAGACAGTGCAGACAGCCTTGAAGTTTTATTTCATAGCACAGCAGGAGTGAGGGAGAGGTACATGTAAATATCACATGTGCACTTAATAAAAAGAAGAAAGATACTGGGTTTTGGTTGAAACAGAACATTGAAGTTCCTCTGTACTAATCAAACTGAAATCATTCCACAAAGAACGGATACTGCTGGGCATTCTGCCAGGCTACAGGAAGGAGAAAGGCATACGATTCCTGCCCTCCAGGAGTGAGGGTAAGGGTTTTATTAAGGGAAACAGACAAGCACATTCATTAATGACTCCTCTGTCTTAAGAACTACTTCATTCTCATTATCTCATTAAATCCTCACAATAACCATGAAAGTAGATCACATTTCCATTCCCATTACAAAAAAAAAAAAAAAAAAACCTAAAGACGGGATAGCTTGGCCAAGGACACAAGCTAGCAAATGGCAGAACTGGGCTTTGAACTCTGACTGTGTGTAGCTCCGGAACCTGTGAAGATAAACAAAACAAGCAATGTTACCTAGCAACTTGTCACTATGGAGATACTCCTTTCCCAGTCTGTTGATATTTGAGGGAAAGGAGTTCTATAGCAGCAAGCTATTGCCACAAAAGCCTGCGTAACAAAAAAAACCTTGAAACTCATGGGTTTAAGATTACAGCATTTATTATTTTTCACGAGTCTACAGACCAGCTGTGAGATTCTATTAGCCTTGATTGGGCTTGGCCTTAAAATTCTTCTTGGGATCAACAAAAGCTTATTCGCATGTCTCGTGGTCAGCCAGATGGTTTCGGTGGGCCTCCGCTCTGTTCCATGTGTCCACGCTAGCTCAGGCATATTCTCATAATGATCACAGAGCTCCAAGAAAGGAATTGGAAAACATAAGCAGTTTTTTAAGTTTTGAATCTGCTAAGTCCGATGGGATAAAGTAAATCACCTGGAAAAGCCCAAAGTCAATTATAGGATCAAGGACAGGGTTGTAGGGAGGCCAATAATTGGGACCATCAATGCCATCAGTTCATGCTACAGCCCTTTTCAGGTTTTCCATGCCATCCCCACCCCTAATTCGTACTGACCAGGGAGTAAGTCCCATTTCCTGCATCTGCATCTTACTGGTCTATGCTACTCTTTTTTTTTTTTTTTTTTTTTTTGGAGAGGTTTTCGCTATATGGTGCATGTGCTCACCAGAAAGACAAAGAGAGACAGAGAGACAGAAAGTGAGAAATCACCCCCTGGGGGGATGGCCACACTGGAATCCCTTCTCCTCCATTCTCCTCTTGGGATCTTGGGCACGTGCCTGGCGTGAGTTTAAGCCACCGGGTCCAAGACTCGAACTGCGATCGACTACATGGGAGTCCAGCGACATAGCCATTATGCTAACTGCTGGTCCCTATGCTACTCTTGTCACTTCAGGAAATAGATGCCTAAAAATGAGGGAAAGATCCCAAAAGAGGATTTACTCAATGGAGTAGAAGTGAAATATTACCATAGGGAATGTGATAGGGCAATACTTCAGAAATTAGAGTCAGAGAAGTTTCCTCAGTCAGGGCCTTTGGGTCATAAGAGGCAGAAACTTCTCTTCAACCAGTCCAAGCAGTGATGGTTGGCATTGTGATCAGAGGAAGTTCGAGTGTTTCCTTTGGTTTCTTGGTAGAGCAAGGTATGCATATCATGATTAAGTCCAGCCACTTTTTGACCAAAAACTCAAAATAATAGTGTCTTAGGGCCAGCAGGTGGCATGAAAGTTAAGGAACTGATCCCACATGGCCAATATCATAGTTCAAGTCCCAGGCCCAGTGGTTTGAAAATCACATTGAGTTCATGGGTGTGCGTACCCAAAATCCTGAGAGGACAGTGACGAAGGGATTGTAGCACGGTCATCAATCCTGGGGAGAGATTTCTCACTTTTCCTCTTCTCTGTCTCCCTCTGGCAAAAACACATGCCTTATAGCAAAAACTAAAATAATAATGATAATAAACAGTGTCTTCAACAAAAGAGAAGTCTATATCTCTCTCACACACAAAAATGTTAAAAGTTAGCAGCCTAGGTCTGCTGTGGTTCTTCATGGTGTCAGAGACGTGATTCCTTCATCTACTGACCTGCCGTCCTCAAAAGGTTGGCTCATGATCCACAGTGGCTGCCATCATGTCTGCATTCCAGCCAGAAAGAGGAGGGTGAGAAGAAGGGATCACTCATCCTTCCACTTCAAGAATTCTCCTTGGGGGACCAGCAGTTAGTGTAATGGCTATGTCGTTGGACTCTCATGTGGTCGCCCATGGTTTGAGTCCCGGACCCGGTGGCTTAAACTCACACCAGGCTCGTGTGTGTGCGTGCCCAACATCCTGAGAGGAGAATGGAGGAGAAGGGATTGCAGCATGGCCATCCCCCGGGGGGAGGGGGATTTCTTGCTTTCTGTCTCTCTGTCTCTCTCTGTCTGTCTGGCAAGCACACACACCCTATAGCAAAAACCTCTCCAATAAAAAAAAAAAAAAAAGAATTCTCCTTGGAAGTTTCACATACTTCTGCCCATGTCCCTTCAGTCTGAACATAAACATGTAGCCTCTCCTAATTGCCACAGGAACTGAGAAATGTAGTTTAGTGCACTGTTGCCACAAAAAGGCAAGGACTTCTCCTAAGAAGGAAGGAATATGAATAATAAAGTCTGGCTAGCAGCAAGCTCTGCCACAGAGCAAAAGAAAGTAACTGAATACTTGTGTCTGGGGCCAGCCCAGCTGAGGCCTTTGGGTATTCAGGAAGCTGATAACATAGGTGTTTGTTTGTTTTAAGGTTTTTTTCATAGGTGTGTGCACTCACCAGAGAGAGAGAGTCAGAGGGAAAGTGTGAAACCACACCTTAGTGGGGATGGTGAAGCAGTAATCCCTTCTCATCCATTCTCCTTCTGGGATTCTGGGCATGCACACACTCTCTTTAAGCAACCGTTGAAGCTTCGTAAGAGGTGAGGCTGACTAGGTGCATAAGAACTTCTCCCCATTCCCTCTGGTGATAAGCTACCAGCACCAGCTGAACTAGGCAAAAGCTTTGGCCCACTGGCATTTAACAAAAGGGATTTTATAGTTAAAATGAGTCTGAAATCTTTTGCTCTGTAAATAGAGAATTATTTCTAATGCTGGGGAGAGCATCACTCACAATCTTGGCTCTTACAAATCATTGGCTATGAGTTATAACTGAGCATCACCTGTTCTTTTCCGAGTCTGTTTGCATCATGCTTAATTGGGAGCAATCATCACATGGATTTATCCAGCAGGTGCTTTGATCCACTGCCACCTCTCCACGATGATCTCTGTGTCTTAAGCATGTTTCCTTAGCACTCTTCTTTATACTGTCATGTATGATTGGAAGAATAATAGTTCTTAAGTGTGTCCACATCCTAGTCCTCAGGACCTGTGGATATGTTACCTGTGAACATGGCAAAAAGAACTTAGAAGATGTGATTAATTTAAACGTACTGCTATGAGGAAGTTATCTTTATTATCCAGATAAGTCCACTGAAATCATAAGCATCTAAATAAATGAAAGAAAGAGGCAGAAGATGCAGAGAAAGAAATACAACGATAGAAATAGAAATCAGACAGAGAACATGAAAGAGAGAGAAGAAAAGATGGGTAAACTTTTGACTTTGAAGATGAAGGAAGGGGACCAGAGGTTAAGGAAAGCATAAAGCCTCTTAAAAGTGGAAAATGTAGGGGGAACCAGCAGTTAGCGTAATGGCTATGTTGCTGGACTCCCACGTAGTCGACCGTGGTTCGCGTCCCAGACCCGGTGGCTTAAAACTCACGCCGGGCGCGTGTGCGTGCGTGCCCAAGATCCCGAGAGGAGAATGGAGGAGAAGGGATTGTGGCGTGACCATCCCCCTTGGGGGGTGATTTCTCGCTTTCTGTCTCTATGTCTCTCTTTGTCTGTCTGGCGAGCGCACGCGCCCTACAGTGAAAATCTCTCCAAAAAAAAAAAAAAAGTGGAAAATGTAAGGAAAGGGATTTTCCCTTCAAGTCTCAAAATGAAATACAGAGGCCCATTTCAGACTTCTAAGTTCTAAAATTCTAAAGCAATACATGTGTGTTGTTTTAAGTCACTAAGTTTGTGGTTATTTGTTATATATAGCATTGATAGGAAGCTCATACATCATGTTAAGTGAGGAAAGTCAGTTAAGGTAGCACTATGACTTTATCTTGGTTTTAAATATAGTTCAAACATTTTTAAAAATTATTTACTTATATTATTTATTATTATTATTAATTTGACCAGAGGGATATAGGGAAAG
>NW_006201352.1:474112-474864 GCF_000334495.1 Tupaia belangeri chinensis
AAGCAAGCTGCCAGATACAGGACTTGAACCATGGTCAGTCACATGGAAGTCCATTGCCTCAACCACCATGCCACCTGTTGGCCCCTGGTTCAAACATTCTTTAAATCATAAAATCTGTTGGACAAAATTATTTCTATTTTTTCTTTATAATAAGTACCTAGACTTGAAGCTTGAAGAGGTCAAGGATTTTTCTTGCCAATATAACATTCTCTTAATACTATTTGTCAAGTGCTTTCTACACAAGAGGTGCTTTGCTCTTACAAAGAATTTTTAATTCTTACAAGTCTTCAATACTTCAGCAACCAGGAAATCGACACTCAGAGATTGAATAGCTTGCTTGAGTTTCCATGACTAGTTAGTGGCAGGGAAGGAAATCAGTTCAATTAGTCTCAATCCCAATCTGAACTCACTAAAGTGCAGTGTACTGTCTTGTGTTTGTGTGTAGTGTATCTATAATTGTAAGGCATAGCATATACAAAAAGACAAATATAACAGAAAAACATCACTGATCCATTAGTTGTTAGGTTTAAGGCCCAGAATATTGCTGTGAAATGTTATACTTCTACATATTTGAGCCAGCGTTCAATTCTAGATCTATGTCTATTGCATCAAAGATTACTTAAATGACATGTATCACATACCTGTATTTAAAACAAAAAACTCTATTGCAATGCCACCTTAATTTATGTAGTCAACAATCAATTACAAGATGAGTATGACATCATGAGGGCATGCTTAGGACTTATTGTTCA
>NW_006201352.1:474895-482665 GCF_000334495.1 Tupaia belangeri chinensis
AGGAGTAAAAATAGATCATAAAAAATCCATGCAGTCACCAAAGTGTGGAAACAATATAGTAGTCTCTCCTACCTCCATCCAGTTTTGCTTTCTCAAGGTCTCCATTGCCTGTGGTCACCTGTGGCCCAAAAATATTAAATGAAAAGTTCTAGACATAAACAATTCATAAGTTTTAAATTGTGTGCCATTTTGAGTAGCATAATGAAATCTCATATTATCCCACTCTGTCCTACCGGGATGTGAATCATCCCTTTGCTCAATGGACCCAAGCTTTATATGCTACCTCCCTAAGGTGCAAGCATAGCCCTTTGGATATGCTGAAGAGAAGTATCAAATGCTTTCCTTAAGAGAAAATGTACAAGTCCTTCACTTTAGAAAAGAAAAAAATTGTGTGCAGAGGTCACTAAGATCTATGGTAAGAGCTACTCTTCAATCTGTGAAATTGTGAAAAAGGAAAAGGAAATTCATCTTTTGCTGTTGCACTTCAAATTGCAAAAGTTGCAACAACTGTGCATGACAAGTGCTTAGTTTTCATTTGTGTGTGGAAGACATGAACAAAGCATGAACAGGCAACAGACATGTTCTGACGGGTGTCATAGGGTTTAGTACTGTGAGGTTTTAGACACCTACTGAGGCCTTGAAATTTATCCCCCACAGATAAGACTGGACTGCTCTAAATACAGTAGGACAGGGCTAGAAAAGGCAGGTGTAAGTTGACAGTGCCCATTTGTGAGCCAATTGTGTTTCATGCCTTGTAGGCTCTTGGTAAGGGAAGGAAATCAGAGGTAGACTCCTCCACCGGCTTCCCCCAGCCTCCTGCTCATCAAACACATCTGTCAAAAACCAAGGCAAGTGGGGGGCCTGCAGGTGGCTTGGTGGTTAAGGGCGGTGGACTCCCATATGGCCAATAGTGGCTCAAGTCCCAGACCTGAAGCTCACTTTCTCTCTCTCTCTCTCTCTCTCTCTCTATCTATCTATCTATCTATCTATCTCTTTCACTTGCTCTGTCTCTCTCCGGTCAAATTAAAATAAATAAAAAAAGTTAAATAAAATAACTCTTTTAAAAATTATTTTTCAAACTAACACCAAAAAAAAAAAAAAAAACCGAGGCAAGTCCAAAGGAAGAAAGTTATGAGGTATCAGCTCTTGCCAGTTTTTGCTGTCTGTGGAGGCCTTACCTGGAGCCCTTGACTCTCCTGTGCCCACCTGAACATGACTGAAGAGAGAAGAAGAGGGAATCAGCAGTTAGCATAATGGTTATGTCGCTGGACTCCCACGTAGTCGACCGCGGTTCGCGTCCCGGTCCCAGTGGCTTAGAACTCACGCTGGGCATGTGTGCATGCATGCCCAAGATCCCGAGAGGAGAATGGAGGAGAAGGGATTGCGGTGTGACCATCCCTCCTGGGGGGTGATTTCTCGCTTTCTGTCTCTATGTCTCTCTCTGTCTGTCTGGCAAGCGCACACGCCCTATAGTGAAAACCTCTCCTAAAAAAAGAGAGAGAAGAAGAGCAGTTTACTGCCCTGTACTCACCCTTGTCAATTAGAAAACTGGTGCCACCTCCTACACCTGGCAAAAGGAGCTTGGCAAGGAGTGGTGAGGACACAAAGTCACCTGCTTTTAAAAGACCAAAGCTTTCCCCTATTTTTTTTTTTTTTGAGAGGTTTTTGCTATAGGGTGCGTGTGCTCGCCAGACAGACAGAGAGAGACAGAGAGACAGAAAGCGAGAAATCACTCCCCAGGGGGGATGGTCACGCCACAATCCCTTCTCCTCCATTCTCCTCTCGGGATCTTGAGCACGCAAGCACACGCGCCCGGCGTGAGTTTTAAGCCACTGGGTCCGGGACGCGAACCACAGTCAACTACATGGGAGTCCAGCAACATAGCCATTACTCTAACTGCTGGTTCCCTACTTTTCCCCTATTGATGACTGATATTTAAGGTGTGAGCCAGGATGGGTGACCTCCAAGATTTTCCCATTTTGCTTCTGGACTAGCTGCATCCCACAGCTCCCTTTTCCCTGACTAGAGAGCCGCTACATGGGCTTTAGTACTGAGTGAAGGAATAGCGGCCCAGAGAGGCAGGTGCCCCCGCAAAACACCCAGAGTCCAGAAGGGGTAGGAAAACACACCTCAGACACCCCCTACGAAAGCACCATGCTCTCAGAACACAAAGACATCCCTTGAAGTTTTTTATACTTATTTTCATTTCAAAGAGCAAGCAGTTCAAAGTAAATGGTTGGACTCACTTTTCAGTTCGAGAATTGCTGCCGAAGTGAAGGAGGCTTCTATGTCGGGCTTGTAGTCAGGGCCATGTTTGTGCAACCTCTGAGTCTACTGGAGGGTCTCTGCCCCCTGAGAACTGGGAGGAACTGACTAGCCCCAATTCCATAGAAAGGATAAGTGTAGAGCCCTCTTCACGATTTCCTTGTGCTATCTTTCAAACCTCTGCTGTTTCTTGGGCACCAGCACTCTTATAGACTGCCTTCTCTCAAATCATAATAACACCAATTTAAAGTTCAGCACCTTCTTTGGTTTCCTCAAAGACAGCAATCATGCACACCAAATCACAGCAGTGTTAAGAAATGGAGTTGAAGATTTCATGGTGGAGAGTCATGACCTAAGGCTCATGATACCTGCTTCTCACCAGCTTCCTCTCCCCTCTTCCCTCCACTTATGCCCTCTACCTTCTCGGCTGTCCCTGGAGCCCCAATTTCTCCTCCTCCTAGTGTGTTAAGCACCACCCACCCCTTCTTTTTTTTTTTTTTTTTTTTTTTACAGCAGACTTTTATTTCACGTTTGTAACGACGGCATATATGTTACTACAAGTTCACAGCCCTTACCATCACAGAAGTTACCTTCCCCCCAATACTTGTACAAAGAAAGGAGACAGCTGTATTGTAACAGGTCTAGAGAAGGTGGTTCTAGTGACTGGGGTTGGTCACTTAGACCAGTGCCAACCTAAGACCTGAAAATCCTTCATGAATCTCATTATGTTAAGGACTTAGCAATAGACAACTCTGGTTTTTGAAGGACTGTGATTTGGAGCAATGACTTCCACTGCCTAACGTCTGATTGTCCCAACTAGTTTGTTTTCATTGCTATGCTACCAACGGCTTTCTGTGGTCAGGGGGAGAGAGGGCTGATTCCTGAAATTCTCTTTCTTTTCAAGTCTGAAGAGTGCTTTGAGAGTCTAGAAAATGAGACTTTTTATTGCCGTCTCCTAACTTGCTCTTAACTCAGACACTTAACTTTCCATAGTAAGGATTTCAATTCTATGAAGGCTTGCTAAAAGACCGACGAAACTCAGAGGACATTTCTGACTAATTTGTTCTAGCTTTTCATTCCTATCCAATCAATACTTAAACTTTTCTTAAAATTTATTTTCTTTTTAAAAAATTCGCTTTAGGGTGTGTGTGCTCACTCTTAAAGAGAGTCAGAAGGAAAGTGAGAAAGCAAGCTGCCAGGTCCAGGACTCAAATTGTAGTCGGCCATGTGAGAGCCCAGCACCCTAACCACCATGCCACCTGTTGGCCTCTCAACCAGTGCTTTTCACATACCAGATAGTACACTGAGTGACTTGTACCTGCTCTCTTCAAGCCTCACCATGACTGCACATGTGTAAGTCATTTCATCCTTTGTAGGTTGAAGAAACCGAGGCTGTAGAATTATATAAATCTCCCAAGATCACAAGGCAAAGCTGAGAATCAAATTGCGTTGTTTCCCTGCTCCCTTCTATAATACAATGCCAGAAGGAAGGCTATTGATGACTAAGTTTTGGTTTATATAATATGTTCATCCTTGAAACTCTATATTAATAGTTTAAACCTAATCTTTTTCTGCTATTGAGGCAGCAAAGGGAGTGCTCAGGTTTAAGAAATAATAAGTTGTCGAGTATACATTTGGTTCACTGAGCCTGAGCACAGAAAGTGTGCAGCTGTGTGCTGTTCTGTACGAGATGCACCAAACACTGCACCGAGGAATAACTTGAGCAAATAATATGCAAATAAGACTTCGAGTTTCACCTGCTGTTCTTATCTTATACTCTAAAGATGCCCACTGTACTCAATCCCTTTTCCTTGTCCATGAAGATCTTTGAAAATGGGAACCAGCAGTTAGCATAATGGCTATGTCGCTGGACACCCACGTAGTCGACCATGGTTCGCGTCCCCGACCTGGTGGCTTAAAACTCACGCTGGGCGCGTGTGCGTGCGTGCCTAAGATCCCGAGAGGAGAATGGAAGAGAAGGGATTGCGGCGTGGCCATCCCTCCTGGGGGGGTGTGATTTCCTGCTTTCTGTCTCTATGTCTCTCTCTGTCTGTCTGGCAAGCACACGCACCCTATAGCGAAAACCTCTCCAAAAAAAGAAAAAAAAAAAGATCTTTGAAAATCAGTACAGAACCTTTCTTTCCCCCATAGTTACACAGAGTTAGGTCTAGGTGTGTTTTCATAACAAGGATTAAAATCATCTTTGACTTTTTCTTTCTTTCTTTCTTTCTTTCTTTTTTTTTTTTTACCATCAAAGAACCAGCAAACAAATTGCAGGGATTCGTCAAATGCGGGACCCACATGCTATCTTAGTCTCATTATAATTTAACCTGATCACAGTTTAGGAGGAGTTGAGAATATTTCCCTTTTCTTAGCTGTCAAGATTTAGTTGATACATCACAGATCCCTAAAGCTATGTAGGGAACTCTCCCTTTAATTTCATCTGCTTCATTCTAAGCATCTGTAAGAGTCACGGCTGGGTTCAGTGAGAGTTCTGCTTGCTATGAGCGTGAGATCATGCCCCGAGTAATTACAGTGAGCGTGCAGGGGAAATATGTAGTGAATATAATGTCAGGAAATCATGCACATTTTAATATTGTCAGTGAAGTGGTGGCTGGTGGAGAACTTGTCAGTATTTGCAACCCTAAGCCTCTAATTACCTTGATTTACTTGTAGTCCCATTCATAACCTTGCTGCCGTGCTGTTCCTGACAGTACTTCTGCATTTTACAAGAAAGGGATAATGCCATGTAAATAATTTAAAAACAATAAATCATTTAGAGTGGCTTTAAACCAAAACATAATGCAGTAGCTGGCTGAGTACTTGCTACACTTGACAGGTAGCTGGCAGGCAGAATTGGTCTGTGTCTAAGAGGAGTTTACCTCTGAAATTCACCCACCTAAAAAGGACAGAGGGAAGAAAAATGAGACCTCAGCCACCTCTGTTCTTTCACCTGTTCGAAGTGAAATGGGAAATAGAGAAATTAACGTTTATATGGCAGTCGCTCTACTTAAAGCACAGATTTGCTGAGTTATGCTAGGTAAATGACTAATTAAGGCTGATTCTCCCAGCACCAGCAGAGCTGGAGGCCTGTTGGAGGCTGACTGTAGCTGCCTGGGGCTGCACCACCCCGCCCTACCCTGCCCCCACCCACACAGGAGCTGGAGGGAAAACGCAGGGAAACTTGGAGAGCAGGAGGGGAGAACAGGGCTGATTGAGAACCAGCGCCAGCAGGCCAATGCGCTTTCTCTCCGGACATTTCTATTCACCCAAGACAGAGCAGATAATGAAAAGCAAAAACCCACAGAAAAAGCTTCTACTTAAGAGAAAAGGTAGGATGACTTCCATTAGCCTGAGGGAGAGCTCGGGCTGCCAGCGGCTTTTGGACAATTGCGTTCCTACTGGGTGCCAAGCATGTCATTATCTCTTTTAATCCTCACAACAATTCTCTGAGGTAGGTATGATTATCCCCTTTTATAGATAAGGACAAAACCAAAACCGGAGTTAGATTAAGTAATTTGCCTGAGATCACCAGCTAGGAAGTGACTATCAGGATTAAGTCTGAATCTGTCTGGCTCAGGCAGAGCGCTCTCTCCATCCTGGGGTTGTCCCCTGCCCCCACCCTTGAACCTAATTTCCTTCTTGACTCTTTCTATAAATTCACTGGTTATTTTGGACATATTTTTAAGCAGTTCTATGAACATTTAGGATAATGTTATCCTTGACATGAAAAGGGATTCTGGAAGGCACCTAGTCCGACTGTCTGCAGTATCCCTCTTTCACCTTCAGGAAGGGTCTCCCAGCTTATCCTACCTTATTCTGCCGAAAGACACCCACATCTGGCAACAGGCACATATGTGGTACCCCTGGCACAGGTGAGCTCATCTTCCTGTACCTTGCTGTCCTCTCCCCATGTTCCTGGGTACCTTATTTCCTTTATACGTTTCTGTTTTTAGGAGAGACCTCACCAGGTCTGTT
Source organism: Tupaia belangeri chinensis (assembly GCF_000334495.1). Classification (NCBI taxonomy): domain Eukaryota; kingdom Metazoa; phylum Chordata; class Mammalia; order Scandentia; family Tupaiidae; genus Tupaia; species Tupaia belangeri. The sequence continues at coordinate 481,139 of NW_006201352.1, forward strand.
AAAACTCCAAAGTGTGTGTTTGACATTTACTTCGAAATATCAGCGTTTAAACATATATTTTCATAGATCAGTGGCTCTCAAACTTTAGTGTCAAACTACCGGGAGGGCTTGCTAGCACAGACTGGTGTGTTGCAAATTAAAAATTCACAATGTCATGTTTTGGCTCCTAGTAGGCATTTTACAAACAATAGTGTTTGTTTGTTTGTTTGTTTTCTCCCAGTTTTTAAACATTACCAGAGAGTGTATGCATTCAGCAGAAACAGAGAGAGAAAGTATAGGAAGGCATCCCCCCGCCACCACCGCCGCCGCCGCGCGCCGGGGGCGTGAGCCCCCGGGGGCCACCCACCCCTTCTGAAGTCAGAGCCAGCTGACACACAGACGTTCAGCAGACACCTCTTACACCAGGCATTTATCAAAATATTTTCTCAGCCAAGACAGCACTTCCCTTTAGAGACATTCTGGTGTCAGTCACCACGTTACACACTCTTCTTGCATCTCTGTTAACGTCACTGCTAAAGTTTGATGTGCCTCGGCTGTCTGGAAGGCCTACTGTGGGCCACAGTACATGGCCCAGGGTTAGACCAAGAGTCAGACAAGCTGGAATCCAGCTGCCTCTTCTTCATGCGTAGCTGTGTGACCTCAGGTAAGCCGCGAGCCAACAGAGCTTGATTTTCTCAGCTGTGAAGTGAGACTACCACTAATGTTTATCTCCAGGGACTCAAAGAATGACCAAATCAGGTGACGGATGTGAGGATGTTTTGCAATGAGCAGACATGCTATAGCAGTGGCAACGGCAATGATTATACTCATGTGGCAGACATCAGTCCATCAACCAATACACCACGTATCAAGGGAGTCCTATCGCGAGGGGTGAGGCTGGCCTGGAAGTACGGACAGTGGAAACCTGCACTACAGTGCTGAAGCTGCATGGCCGACCCCAGGCTCAGATCCCCAGGTTGCTTGAAAACTCGTCAGGTGCATGAGCGCTTGCCCAAGTTGGAAGGCTGGAAAAGGGGATCACAGTGTGATAAGATCCTATCAAGTGTGCGTCTCCCTCTCTCTTTTCCTCTCTGACGCATGCTCAAAAATAAAATAAATAGCCTGAATATAAAGGGATGGGGGACCACCTCCTAGAACAGCCACAAATCCTAGACCTAGCCAGTTCTGGCCAGGGAAAAGATTCTTCCTTATCATCCTGTAATACTGGAACCTGTCTCAGTGGGCTGTTGAGAGGACGCAGTGGGGATGGCTTGTTGCAAATGCTCATCTTTCCCCCTGCTCAGCCTCTTTCTCCTCACACCTGAAGGCTCAGTGCAGCTCCCCAGGAGCATGGACTCATCTGTGCCTGGTTCACTGTATTAGTCCAGGCCCTCCCAGAAGCAGTCTAAGTGGACAATGTGGATGGGTCTTTATTGGAGAAAGTACCTGTATTAGAAAGGGTGGGGAGTCTACCGCTGGATGAATAAGAGAGGGAGAGAAGGTTGGGCAGAATGGCCTGGCTGCTGGTTAGACAAGAAGGGTTCAGCA
>NW_006201352.1:482681-486831 GCF_000334495.1 Tupaia belangeri chinensis
TCAGCAGGGCCCTAAGGGGTCCTTAAACAACAGCAGCCCAAGGGAACTTCAGACCTCCCAGGAACAAGGCTACCTTAGTTTCCCATTGTGCTCAGCCACTGGCTGAGAGCCTGGTCTTGGAACTCACGGCTCAGTTGCTAGGCTCCTTGGTCAGTTCCATTCCAATAGTTGGGGGTCTACTGGCACACTCGAGCCCATATACCTCTAGAACAGTCAGTTCAATTAAGAAATGAAGTGTTGGTACCAGCAATTGGCATAATGGTTATGTCGCTGGACTCCCATGTAGGTGACCATGGTTTGAGTCCCAGACCCGGTAGCTTAAACTCATGCTGGGCGCATGTGCGTGTGTGCCCAAGATCCTGAGAGGAGAATGGAGGAGAAGGGACTGTGGCATGGTCATCCCCACTCGGGGGTGATTTCTCACTTTCTGTCTCTTTGTCTCTCTGTCTTTCTAGCGAGTGCATGTGCCCTATAGCAAAAACCTCTCAAAAAAAAAAAAAAAAAAAAAAAAGAACCGAAGTATTATCTGAGTTTTCCAGGCAGAATCGGACAGCCCCTGTATTTATCAAAATTTTCCAGAGAAACAGAACCAATAGGGGTGTGTGTGTGCACACGCGTGTGTGTGTGCACACACACATTTGGAGAGAGAAATTTATTTTGAGGAATTAGCTCATGTGATTGTGGAGGCTGGCAAGTCTAAAGTCTGCAGGACAAGTTGGCAGGCTGGAGACCCGGAGCGAAGCTGATGGTGCTGTTTAAGTTCAAAAGCAGCCCAGATGGGCCAGCAGGTACTGTGATGGTTACACAGGCTCCTAGATGGCCAACGTGGTTCGGTCCCGGACCCAGCAGCCTGAAAGTCACACCAGGCGCAGGTGTGTGCTGAGAGGAAAATGGAGAAGGGATTGTGGTGTGGCCATCCCCTTGGGGGAAGATTTCTCACTTTCTCTCTCTCTGTCTCTCTTCTCCATACCCATGACCAAACAAACAAGCAGCATAGAGGTAGAATTTTTTTCTCCCTTGGGGAAGGTTATTTTTTTTCCCCTCAGAGCCTTCAAATGACTGGATGAGGTCCACTCATACTGCAGAAGGTCATATGGTTGAGTCAAAGTCTACCGATTTGAATGTTAGTCTCATCTACAAAACATACCTCCATCTAGCAACATGTGCCCAATCTAAAGTAATGTTTGACCAAATACGGGTACTGTGGCCCAACCAAGCTGACACATCAAGGTGACTATCTCAGCCCCATCTCTGTGCCTCTCCCACGGCCATCTCGTCCTGGTGCTGGAGAATCTGAGGTGTTCCTGCCTGTTTGCCTCCTCCTTCCCCTCCCTTCCCAGCGAGTTTATTAACAGCAGGGACCACTTCTCCTGGAGCTTCATGTCTCCTGCATCTAGCGCAGACTCCAATTGACTAAGCATTAAATAAATAAGAAAACAAATTAAGGCCTTAAAAGTTTGCTCTAAGCTGCTGAATGTTTGCCTGTGAATGGAGAAATACTGAGTTTCACAGAATTTCTGGACAAGGAGAAGATATAACAACCTCTTTCCATGGAAGAGAAACTGACCCCAGGGAGGTTTGGGGATTTACCATCATCCCCCAACCTGGCCAGGATGGAGGAAATGGGACTCAAGAGTCAAGACTCTTGACTTCTAGATGGGAGACTCTTGTCGGTTCTCTCTCTTCTGGCCTCTGTGGCCTCTCATGGGTTTCTAAATGAGGAGGATGAGGAAGGGGATCTTAGTCTGTTCAGGCTACTGTAACAAAATTATCCCAGGCTGGTGGCTTCTGAACAAGAGAAACCTACTTCTCACAGTCCCGCAGGTCATACGCTTTACTCAAAGTCTGAAAGTCCACAAAGTGCAGGCAGATGCAGGGTCTGCTTAGGGCCTGTTTCCTGGTTCACATTTGGTGCCTTCTCAGTGCATCCTCACAGAATTGAAGGGATGGGAGTTCTTTCTGGGACATCTTTTATAAGGGTACTAATCCCTATCTAGGGATCTAATCACCTCACAAAAGGCCCCACTTCCTAATACCATCATACTGGGGATTAAGTTTCAACCTATAAATCTTGCGGGAGAGTCAGCATTCAGACCATAGAGTAGGATTCTGGTGGGATGGCTTCATTTTCCAGGAGGAGGCAGCATAAGCTGTCTCAGAGCTTATGATTAAGAGCCTGCCACTGAAGTGCGTGGAAGAGAATTCATGGATGAGCTTCCTGGATGTGTCTGGTGGTCTTAGAACTCATCCCAAAACAGTTCTCCCCCAAATCCTGTTGCCTGAACTGCACACACACGGCAATGATACCATTTCAACACTTTATAGGCCTCAGAGCTCCCCACAGGGGAGAGTGGAGTGGAAGTATTTAAACCCCAAACAAGAGGCCTTAGACTCACAGCTCTGACTGGCATGTGGGCAGGTAAGACGTAGCTGGGCAATGCTCAGGGCAGCACTTCCTGGAACAGCATGTAGTGCCATCTGGGCAGCCTCAGTAATGAACTCCTGGAGTTAGTTTTGCTGAGCCCTTCAAAAAGGCAGGTGTGGAACAAGACCGTGGCATCTGAGTGTACAGCAGGTGGAGGTCAGAAGGTGTGGAGCAAGACCATGGCATCTGGGTGTACAGTAGGTGAAGGTAGGAGCCTTGTCACAACACTTCTCTGGGCCATGTTCCCACCTGAATTGCCAAGGGCTGGATGAGATGCTTTCTGAGGGCTGGTCCGACTCCAGGCTCTGAGATCAGAACCTGGGACTGGGGATATGTTGGGCCAGAGCTCCTGGAAGCAGGTGCTAGGGCCTGCTACCACCCACGGGCTCACACTGCCATCCAACTAAGAACAAAAGCCCTGCAGCAAATTCAAGCTCTGCCACCTGCTGGCCAGTTATAGATAACCATTTTCCCGCTTTTAAAAAAAAATTAATTAATTTATTATATTATATTTAATCACATATATCTTTACAGTGTATAACATTTCTTTTTCCAGTATGATTACCATGCATATCAGTCAAGAGAAAGACATTACTATCCACATCATCAAATAGCTTTTCATTTTTTTCAGATTGTTTTTTATTATTATTTATTCTCATTTTTATTTTTATTTTTTATTATCATCATAATCTTCTTTATATTAATCTCATTATTTTTTAACACATCCAAGCACTATACATCATTTGGCTTGTAAAAAGAATTTAAAAATGAACATGAAATACTTCTCAGATCAGTCCAGTTGAGAAAACTAAACATGTTATCATCAACAGGGAATAAACCATTTCTGTGTCCCTCTCTATTTTTTCTCCTGTTTTCCTTCTCTATACTCTTTCCTTCTTTCCTCTTCCCTTCCACACTGCCTTAAGCATCCATAACTATTTTCACTGCTTCTTTGCCCTCTAATATTTCAATCTCTAGCCTGGCTTGCTTCACTCAGCAATAAATCTTCCATATTTGACCACTTTCTATCAAATTCCAAGGTTTTATTGCTTTTTATGGCTGAGTAGTTTTCTGTAGGGTATATGTGCCACACCTTTTCAATCCATTCATCTGTTTATGGACATTTAGGTTGGTTTCATGTCTTGGCAATTGTGAATAGTGCTGCAATAAACATCAATGTGCAAGTATCTTTCTGACTGAGCGTTCTCCTGTCCTTTTGGTAAATACCCAGAAGTGGGATTGCTGGATAATATATGGTAGTTCTATTTGTAGATCTTTTAAGATACATAAATTAGGAGATATACATGTCTATCTAAATTTTCTATATTTTTTTTACAGAGTATTTATTAAAGTAAATTGTTTAATATACAATTTCTCATTTGTCATTTTGGAAGTCCTTCATTGTAAAGATGATTCTTCTTTCTGATGAAAACAGCAGCCACAGTGGTTACTCTAGACCACCATGCTGGATAAATTCAATTTCTTCTTAAGTCACCAGTTTCCTTCTGTATTTCTTTTTTTTTGGGCGGGGGGGGAGGTTTTTGCTATAGGGTCGTGCGCTCACCAGAAAGAGAGAGAGAGAGACAGAAAGCAAAAAATCACCCCCCAGGGGGGGATGGCCACACTGCAATCCCTTCTCCTCCATTCTCCTCTAGGGATCTTGGGCACGCACACATATGTGCCCGGCATGAGTTTAAGCCACTGGGTCCGGGACTCAAACTGTGG
>NW_006201352.1:487471-505567 GCF_000334495.1 Tupaia belangeri chinensis
GGGCGTGAGCCCCCGGGGCCATCGTCCCGCGGCGGGTGCCCCGGCTGCCCTATTTGTAGATCTTTGAGGACCATTCATATTGCTTTCCACAGTGGCTGGACCAGGTTATATTTCCCCCAAAAGCGCAGGAGAGTTCCCACCACAACCCCGCCAACACTAATCACTTTTGTATTTTTAATCTTCACCATTCTAACAGGGGTTAGGTGGTATCTCATTGTGGTTTTACTCTGTATCTTCCTTATGATGAGGGTTGATAAGTATTTTTTCATATACTTTTTTGCTATTCATATGTCATCCTTAGGAAGATTTTTGTTCAGCTCATTTTCTCATCTTTTGATTGGGTTAATCATTTTGGGGGGGAAGGTAAGCTGCTTGAGTTCCCTGTGTATTCTGGTTATCAGGCCCTTATCTGAGGCGTAGTTTACAAAAATATTCTCCCATGCTGAGGGTTATTGATTCTCACTAAGTACCATGTCCTTTGCTGTGCAGAAACTTCTTAATCTTATATAGACGCACTTGGCTATTTTAGGGATTATTGCCTGTGCTTTGGGAGTCTTCTTCAAGAAGTGTTTGCCTACCCCAATATCTTCCAGAGTTTCCCACCAGTAGTTTTATAGTTTGAGGTCTTAGGTTTAGATCTTTGATCCATTTTGAGTTGATTTTTGTTAATGGTGAAACATGAGGATTCAGTATTATCTTTCTGCAGGTGGATACCCAGTTTTTCCAGCACATTTGCTAAGGAGGTTTTTCTTTCCCCAATGGATTGACTGGTATCTTTTGTCAAAACTCAGTTGGTTGTAAGCTTTGGGGTTTATTTCTGGGGTCTCTATTCTATTCCATTGGTCCTTTGTCTGTTTTTGTACTGAACCATGCTTTTTTGATTATCACGAAATCATATTTTGGGGTCAGGGAGCGAGATGCTGCCCCCTCCACTCTTCTGGCACAGGGTTGCTTTGACAATACGAGGTATTTTATGATTCCAGACAAATTCTATGATTTTCTTTTCTTTATCTGTGAAGAATGTCTATAGGAATTTCATTGGAATTGCATTAAATAGTAGATTATTTTGGGTAGAATTGCCATTTTGATTATATTAATTCTCCCAATCCAGGAATATGGGATGTCCTTCCACTTTTTTGTGTAATTTTCATTATCTTTTTAAAGATTTTCATAGTTTTCTTTGTAAAAGTCTTTGCCTTCCTTAGTTTATCCCTGGGTATCTCATGCATTTTGTGGCTATAGTAAAAGGGATTCCTTTCTTCATATCTACCTCATTCAACTTGTTTGTACATAGAAATGCTATAGATTTTGGGGTGTTGATTTTGTATCCGGACATTGTACCATACTCATTTATTAGGTTGAGAACTTTTTTCATGGAAACCTTTGTGTCTTCTTAATATAACATCATGCCATTTACAAATAAAGATATTTTCAACTCTTCTTTGCCTATTTAAATGCCTTTGATATTATTCTCTTTTATTATTGCATTGGCTATGACTTCCAGGACTATATTAAAAAGCAATGGAGAAAATGGGCACCCTTGTTCAGTACCAGTTTTTAGTGAAGAAGCTCTTAGCTTTTCCCTAGTCAGTATAATGTGAGCTATAGGTTTTTCATATATGACTTTTATTGTGTTGAGAAATGACCCTTCTTACCAATCTTGCTGAGAGTCTTAACCAAGGGATGTTGCATTTTATCAAATGCTTTCTCTGCATCAATTGAAATGATCATATCATTTTTATCTTTCTTCCTGTTAGTATGGTACATTACATTTGTGGTCTTACATATGTTGAACCATCTTTGCATCTGTAATAAAGGCTACCTAGTCATGATGAATAATCTTTGTTATATGTTGTTGAATACTCTTTGCAATTATGTTGTTGCAAATTTTTGCATCTATGTTCATCAGAGATATTGGTCTGTAGTTTTCCTTTTTTGTTATGTCTTTATCTGTTTTGAGAATAGAATGATGGGGACTTTATAAAATGAATTTGGTAGGTTTTCTTCCTTTTGAATCTTTAGAAATAATTTGAGTAGAATGGGGGATAACTCTTCCTTAGAAGTTTTGTTGAATTCAGAAGTAAAGCCATCAAGACCTAGACTTTTCTTTGTTGCAAAGTTATTTATTACTGATTCAATCTTATGGCTTGTTATGGGTCTATTCAGGTTTTCTGTGTCCTCCTGATTCAATCTTGGGTAGATTAGATACATCCAGGAATTTGTCCATCTCCTCCATGTTCCCTTGTTTGTTGGCATATAGTCGCTCTTAGTATCCTCTGATGATGTTTTGTATTTCTGTTGTGTCTGTAGTAATATTGTCTGTTTCATTATGTATTTGATTTATCTGGTTTCTTTTTTATGGTTTCTTTCTTTGTTATCAGTCTAGCTAATGGTGTGTTGATCTTGTTAATATTTTCAAAGAACCAGCTTCTGCTTTAATTTATTTTCTGTATAGTTTCTTTATTTTCTATTTCATTTATTTCTGCTTGAATATTTATTATTTCTTTTCTCCTGGCATTTTTTGGAAATTTTTGTTGTTGTTTTTCTAGTTCCTTGAGGCATGATGCTAGATTATCTATTTGCCACCTTTCCATCTTTTTCTTAGGTGCACTAACTATAAATTGCCCTCCTATAACTCCTTTTGTTGTGTCCCATAGGTTATGGAAACTCGTGTATTCATTATCATTTGTTTCCATAAATTTTTTGATTTCAGACTTAATTTCTGCAGTAGTTAAGAAGTCATTCAGAAGTAGGTTGTTTAGTTTCCATGTGTTTGTGTATTTTTGAGGATTTTTCTTGAAATTAATATCAAGTTTAATTCCATCGTGGTCAGAGAAGGTGCTGGATATAGTTTCTATGACTTTGAATCTATAAAGGCTTGATTTGTGTCCTATCATATGGTTAATCTTTGAAAAGGTTCCATGTGGGGTGACAAAAATGTTTATTTTGTGATCTTAGGATGGAAAGTTCTATAGATGTCGGTCAAGTCCATTTGCTTTATAGTATCATTTATGTCCTGTGGAGAGCAGTTGATTTAAAAACATGTGATTAAAACATGTGACCTGTAGACACGTGCAAAAACGTGCTTCCATAAGCTACTCTATCAGGGCTATTAAGAAGCATGTACAAAAGCAGTATCTGCCTGTTGTCAATGGTTGTCTTCCCGTTGTTAATCCCAATACTCCATACTACCCAGTATCAGGCTAAAAGAAGTCACACGCATTTATCAGATTGTTCCCCCCAAAAAACAGAGAAATTATATGGCACCAGTCATTTTCACATCTTCAGATGATTTACATCCAAAAAAACTGGCTTTGCATTCTAATTTCTCCTCCCTTATTCTCTTTACATTCCTCTTCCTTCTTCCCCATTCCTTTTACATCCCATTTTCCCCTTCCCCCATTTTCTGCCCTTTAAAAGAATAAACCTGAGGCTAGTTCTGGTTGCAACTTCTCCATCAAAAACTTGTGCCCACTCAATCCTCGCTTTTCTATACTTGTGTGTCTTTGTGTGTTTGTTATTGCATCTATTTCTAATCCACAGCCTTCCCCACTCAGAGAACATGTTCATGCTGAGCTAGTCCCAGCAAAGTGGCGCCCAACGTGGGGCCTAAATACAGGAAAAGAGTCAGGCAAGTAGACACTCTCTGCAGCTGGCCTGATATTATTGAGTAAGGTAAGGATCCTATAGAACAAAGTAAGAGTAAAAGAAAAAGAGATGCTAGAGTAAAAATAACCTAAAGTTAAAAATAAAGAAAAATACCAAAGTAAAAGAGATACCAGAGTAGAAAAAAAAATACCAAAGTAAAAAAAATACCAGAGTAAAACTTTAAAAACACCAGAGTAAAATAAGGAGATTTAAAAAAAATGGAGTAAATTCTATTATTGTCAAGTGTAAAACATGGAAACACAATTGTCTGGAAAAAAAGTATGCTCAAATGTTGTCTTATATGTTAAAAGCTAGGGATGATAAAGTTAGTATCATACAATTACATCAGTTCCTAATTTTTGTGCAAAAAAAAATGCCCTTAGTTCCCAAAACTAAAAACAGCTTATAAAAAGACTTGGGACAAGGTCAAAAAACAAATCAAAAAACAATATACAACAGAGAGTCCTAACAAAATTCCCATCTTTACTTTTTCCCTATAAAATTTAATTAGAGTGCTTAAAACAAAACCCTCCAAAAAAAAAGCATATCAAATGACACTAGGGAAAAAAAAAAAAACTCCCACTTTAACACCCCTCCAAAAAGCTGCACATTACAGGCAGACAGAAGAGAGGCTACATTGGGATTTAAATTGTGCCCTATTATAAAGGCTCCTAATCCTAACAATCCAGAACAAAATCAATGTCAGCATAAGCCAATATCCTTTAAAACTCTAAAAAAATTAAAAACGGCTTGTACACAATATGGTCCCGCAGCACTTTATACAATTGTGGTGTTAGAGACAGCTACACAATCTACATTTACCCCTAATAATTGGCAAGCTACTCTAGCAGGGCTATTGAGAAGCATCTACATATAAAAGCAGTATCTGCCTATTGTCAATGGTTGTCTTCCTGTTGTTGTTAATACCCAATTATTAGGGGTCATACTATCCAGTATCAGGCTAAAAGAAGTCACATGCGTTTATCAGATTGTCCACCCCAAAAATCAGAGAAATTATATGGTGCCAGTCATTTTCACATGTTTAGACAATCTACATCCAAAAACAACTGGCTTTGCATTTTAATTTCTCCTCCCTTATTCTCTTTACATTCTACTTCCTTCTTCCCCATTCCTTTTACATCCCATTTTTCCCCTTCCCCCATTTTCTGCCCTTTAAAAAAAATAAACCTGAGGCTGGTTCTAGTCACAACTTCTCCATCAAAAAGTTGTGCCCACCCAATCCTTGTTTTTCTATACTTGTGTGTCTTTGTGTGTTTGTTATTGTGTCTATTTCTAATCCATGGCCTTTCCCACTCAAAAAAATGTGTCCATGCCAAACTAGTCCCAGCAATGTCCTGTATTTTTTGGCTTATTTTTTGTCTAGATCTGTCTAAAGGAGATAATAAGGTGTTAAGATTCCCCAACAATTATAGTGCTGTAACCTATCTCTCCTTTTAGTTCCAGCAGTCTTTCCTTCACATAGTTGGGTGCTCTGGAGTTGAGTGCATAGTTATTTATAAGCGTTACATCTTCTTGATGAATTAGCCTTTTACTACTATATTATGCCCTTCTTCATCATTTCTTAACAGTCCGTTACAGCCTATTTTGTCTGAAATTAATATCACAACTCCAGCCCTTTTTTGATTTCTATTTGCATAGAATATCTTTTTTCTAGCCCTTCACTTTTAGTCAATGTATCCATAAGGTGCATTTCTTGCAGGCAACAGATAGAGGGTTTCTGTTTTGTTTTGTTTTGTTTTGTTTTGTTTTAATCCATTCCGCCATTCTGTGTCCCTTGATTAGAGAATTTAATCCATTAACATTCAATGTTTTATTGATATGTTCCTATCATTAAGTGAGCCATTTTTCTTGGTTGTTTTTTGTTCTCTTATATCCATCTGCCTGACTTTTTACTTTTCCTGGTATAGCACTCCCTTCAGAACTTCTTGAAGAGCTGGTCTGGAGTTGGTAAATTCTTTCAGGCATTGTTTATTTGAGAATGTTTTTATCTTTTTTTGTTTCCACATGACAGATAATCTTGCCGGGTATAGTATTCTTGGTTGAAATTGTTCTTCATTTAACACTTTGACTATATATCCCTATTCTTTTCTTGCTTGCATTGTTTCTGATGAGAAGTCCAATGTTAGCCTGATGGGACAACCTTTGTAAGTATCTTGATGTTTCCCTCTTGCCAATCTTGGTATCTTGTCTTTGTCTGTGGTTTTGGCCAATCTGGCTATGATGAACCTTGGAGAGAATCTTCCTGGGTTGATTCTATTTGGGGTTCTATGTACTTCTTGGGTCTGGATATTTGAGTGCCTCTCTAGGTTTGGAAAGTTTTCTTCCAGGATTTCATGGAATAAATTATCAATGCCCTTATTATTTTCTTTCTCTTCTGGGATACCAATTAACTCAATGTTTGGGCACTTGATGGTATCTAGTATTTTTCATATAGTATCCTCATTTTTCTTGGTTGTTTTCTCAGTTTTTTTGATAATTTTTTCTAGGTCAGAGGTTTTTGTCTTCTACATTTGAGATTCGACTTCTGCACGATCTTATCTACTTTTAATACTTTCAAGGGAGGTGTTTCATTTCTTGTATCACATTCATCATCTCTAACAATTCCATTTGATTCTTTTTTATGGTGTCTATTTCTTCTTTCAAATCATGAAAGGACTTCCTCACCTCCTGGAGTTCGTTGTCTCTTTTCACTTGCATCTCATTTAGTTTGGTCACTATAAATATTCTGAATTGTTTATCCAACATTTCCACGAGTTCCATTGTGTTGTCTGTTCGTGATGAGGAATTGATGTTTTCCCTTGGGAGAGAGACATTTTGTTGGTTGCTCATACTTCTTGTGATCTGTACATTCCTTCCTAAATTATTCAAGGTGTCTCCGAGCATTCAAAGGTGTGCAGGAGTAGGCAATTGGCCCTCTCTCTTCTTCTTTAACTCCCCATTGCTCACCACTGCCTTGCACTGTTGTCACTGGTCCTGGGTGACCTAAAGTCCTCCCTGTTTTTAGAGAGCAGTTGCGCCTGAAACTGAGCTGCTGAGTTTCAACTCTGTAACAAAGAAGAGATTGTGCCAGGCACTATTCAAATCACTGAAATCTGAGAGTTCAAAGGTGAGTGGGGGAGGGGATGAGCCCTCCAGCCGCAGGCAGGTGGCCTGCTGTCAGGCAAGGCCCTTCAGTGGAACAGGTCCATTTTTCCTCTTTTCATGGCCAGGGTTGGGCTAGATTGTGTCAAAGGGCTCTTTTAGCACCAATCCCAGGCCTCTGTCAGGATGGGACAGTGCGTATTTCATTTAGCCATCATGAGCATGCCTTAAGGTACAGTCTTTATCTAGAGTGCTGGAGGTGGCACAGAATAATTTAAGAAAAAATAAAAAGCCCACTGAGGTCCACAAAGTGCTCAGCCTCCCCAAGCAGCATCTGTTCCCATACACACAGATAAACATGAGTGCCTAAGTCTCCCTGTCACATGTCTGTGGTCATGCAGGTGGAGCAGTGCAGTGACAGGCAGAGCTAGCTTCATGGCTCTCTCTGGGTCATGAATTTTGCTCTGCACAAAGGAAAAATTAGAGTAGGAGATCTCAGTGAATCTTCCAGCTTTCAAAATGGTTCCCTTGTTTAATTTCCTCTTATATGTTAGTATGGGAGGCAGAATAATGAACACCACTCCACCCTGAAACATAGTCACTTCCTGTGGGTATGTAAGAACTCATAGCAAAGGATTAGGGTTACAGATACAACTATGGTGGCTAGTCAGCTGACTGTGAGATGGGAGATTATCCTGGACTATCATGGAGGGCCCACTGCAATATCAACTGTTCTTATAAATGGAAAATGCAGGCAGAGAGAGAACAGGACAGACAGCAGCATAAGAAAGACTTGGCCCACACTGCTGGCTTTGAAAGAGAGGAGAGGACCATGAGCCAAGCAATGCAGGCAGACCCCAGGACCTGGAAAAGGCAAAGAAGTGGTTCCTCCTCCATGGCCAGATCCTTCGGGAGAAACACAGCCCTGCCAACAGCTTCATTTGAATCCAGTGAGACTCATTTCAGTTCCTGACCTTCAGAATGTAAAAACTGTAAATTCACATTGCTTTAAGCCACTAAATTTGCAATGATTTGTTGCAGCAGCTATAAGAAACCAGTAGAGGTAGGTGTGCTGCCTGCTTTGCCTTAATGCGCGCGCACACACACACACACACACACAGCCTACAAAGGTTCTATTTCTTATTTCACAGATAAGACTAGGACTCAGAGCGCTTACGTGAAGGTCACAGACCGAGTGCATTGGTCAATGTTCCACTCAGGAAACTGGAAGTAATATTCTAAGCAGAGGGACTGAATGCAAGGAGATGGTTACAAAGGTGCCAGAAGGGCTTGAGAGCAGAAAGGGCCAGGCAAAGTTACCCTGGTGCCCACAGACCCACCTTCTTTGTTGACACTGATGGAACCACAACTGCAGCTGCTAAGCTGATGCTGGAGCTGCTGTGGCTAACTTGGCTAATGTCTTTGTCACTGAAGGTGCTGGAGCCACAGTCTCTGAAGATGAGCAGGAGCCACCACCCTTGGTGGTGCTGGAGACTTAACTAAAAAAGATTTTTTTTCCTTCCTCCTACCTTGGGTCTTGCATCGGAGACCTCACTGGTGGACTATAATGGGAACTAGCTAGCTTGGGGATCAGGAAATAGAGTTTATAGCTGCAGTGATACGGGAGAGAATCTAAAAGGCCAGTTGAGGGCTGAGTTCCAATGGGCCAAATCTGACGCAGCTGTCCAATGTTGGGATGCTTTTAGCACATTTCATCCCAGCACCTTTGCACCGACTCCTGTCTGGAGGATCTTCTCCCAGATGCCTGCATAGCCTCACTTCACATAGGTCTCTGCAAAACACCTCCCCAACTGCAGTAACTCCAACACCACCTCTCTTCTCACTGTCCCTTACCCAAATTTCTTTTTCTTCTTAGCATTTATCACCTGCAGTGACATGTTTATATGTTCATTTGTTTAGTATCTCCCTCCTCTATTGGGCAGGGACTTCCACCTTTTCACTCATGGTTAAAACTACAATGTCTAGAGCCTGGTGCTTACAAAATACTTTCTGAGCGAAGAGGTTTTCCACAATGCAGAAATTTTCCAAGTCAAATCAAAGCACATGGTGTGTGTGTGTGTGTGTGCGTGCGTGCGCACACACGTGTTCTCTGCTTCAAGTCTCCAAGGAGTCGCTCTTTAGGTGGCAGGGAAGACTACGTGAGCAGGGACATATGAATATGTGCTAAGAGGAGAGGGAGCAGACTGTGAAATAAATATTTATGAAGCACTCAGTAATGATGTAGTGTCTTTATGTTTAGGAAGGCTCCAGGTCAAAGCAGTTTTAGTCAGACATGGAGACCTCCTATGAACTAAATGAAGACTGCTCTTTCTAGAATGTCAAATCATAAGCCCTAATAACTGCCATCAGGGCTCACCAAGAGCTATCTTTTGAAACATAATAAGTGCTCAATAAGTATATGTTGCATGAACAAACAAACAAATAACACCTACTCAAAACACGGCAGAGGGCATCCTAAATCTGAGCAAGGGCAGGAGAGAAGGGAGAATGGCGAGTCGCAGTCCCCTGTGGCACATGGACACATTCTATGGTCTCACCCAGCACGACATTCTCTAACTCTAAGAGATGTGCATTCTGATCCTCATTATGCATGCTTCGGCGCACAGATAATGTTTGCTTATTTGTATGTTTTGAACAAGTACTTCCTTATGCTGCCTCCAAGCTATCATTCATCACAGATAGTCCCTGGACTTACAGGTGCCCCTGAAGGGGGGAGGTTGGCATAGCCAGACAAAGGTCACTCAGTAAGTGACGAGGCCAGTTTTTGAATCCAAGTCCATCTTGCAGCAAAACCTCACTCTATAAAACCACAGAATCTGGCCTATACACAGTGTGACCAAGAAAAAAGACAAAGATTGGTGCCAACAGGCTGTGGCAGAAGAAGAGCAGCTGGCTCAGTCTGGACAGGAGCACTGTTCAGCCTTCCAGAATTAGAAGAAAGCCCACACCAATTCATCCTTCATTCTGCAGACACGGGGGACTGAGACCATGGGAGCTGAAGACTTTGAGCCATCAGACAAGCCAGTGGCTAAGCTGGTGCAGAGACCTTTCTCCCAACACAGCGTCCACTGTGCTGGTCATCCCCCCACCCCTGCCATCCCCCATCCCACAAAGGATCAGGAGCTTTGGCCAAGGTCAGTTGAGGGCTGATTGCTCAGCTGCTCTGCCCTGCCCTCCAGCTCTGTGACATGGTTATGCATTTGATGGTGGCCCTAATTTGATTCTAAGCTGCTAGTCCATCATGATTACCTAGATTCAGTCCACACTATTAGCTTTTTGCCTTCATATCAATGGTTTATTGGACCAAGGGTGAGAGTAACTCTTACCATTCATTATATTTAGCATATTAGAGAGTAGCCCAAAGTCATGAGGACACCAGGATATATATGGTCTTTATCTGTTTTTCTTTTGAGTCAGCAATCATAATTTTATTTTATTGCAAGATATTTTAAAATTTGAGCTGTTACAATCATGACAGAAAACCAGCTTCATGCCAAAAATACACTTTCAATTACTTTTTCAGCCAATAAAAACAATCTTCATTTATTTGCTCTTTCCAGAAATTAATGTACCATTAACATTTAATACTGTATATGACAGACATGAAATTAAGCATCCATGCAAAATGAACACATATTGAATATCCAAAACTAAAAGTAAAAATAAATAGCAATGATAAAACTTTGGAAAAAATAATGCACATTTTAGGTTTGGAAACTACGGTTCTTAATTATAGATACATAGTTACACTTAATAGAAAGCCATCTCTTTAAAATTGCACAAAATACATGATCAATAAAGCATACTATCTTACGGCATGTAATACTATAATTCTAGGGCAGTTTGTCCCTTGACTCCAGGACATAATTTTTATTGTAAAGATGAAGATACTGCAAGAGACCTCTCAGGCCACCCATTAGAGTTCTCTTTTCCTACGTTTTCACAAGTATTAGTGACTTCATCGTCTACTTTATATGAACTCAAGAAAAAAATTGAGACAGCTCACAATGCAGGGGTGTGTGTGTGTGTGTGTGTGTGTGTGTGTGTGTGTGTTAGGGATTAAACTCAGGTCCCTGGAAGGTGAAGGTTTGATACAGCTACGAAGAGCTGCACACTGTGGATACTAGGAGCTCGGGTGTTCTGAGCCAGTTGCTTAGGTTCATATTCCTGCACTGCCAGTTTCAATCTACACATAGCCTATAGCCCGGTTCCTTGTCTGTGGCACACATCTCATTGGATTATTTTGAACATTTAAATTATTTACATAAATTGCTGTGAAATATGCATATAAATTTGCTAGGTTACAGGAAGTATTTCTGTTACTTTTCTAAGAGGGAGCACCAAATTACTCTTCGAGCTTCCTGGGAGCCAAGACAAGATAAGGAACTGGTCTCTCCATAGACTCTTGTTATGAAAACAGACTAATTTCCAGAGGTAACGCAGTTTACCTCCACACCAGTCTAAGACACGTTTATTACAGTGAGCCTCCGTGGGGAAGGAGGGTCTTGAAACACCACATAAAAGTGTCTTGAACTCAAATTATCAGGCCATCAGGAAAGTCATGCACAGTTTTGCCTAGAAAAATACACCATGACTTTTCCAATGACCTAATAAAACAACTACAAAAGGTATCTTTCTAGATTTCTTTTCTCAGGCAGACCCTCAATAAACGCTTAAAGCACAGTCTGAATTGAAACTTGGGGCAGGTCACTGTAAGGCAGTCTGAGTTGTTAATAATCTTCTAGGCCCATCATTTATTCAATACGCACATTTTTATTGAATATCTTTTGTATACTAGGCACTGTGTTAAGTCCCAGGGTGAAATACAGAGAAAATCAGATAGGGTCCCTGATGCTGTCAGTGAGGGAGTCCAACATGAGCCAGATACACGTTACAGGTGTGTGGGATTGTCCTGCCCCATGCCGGGAGCGACAGAGGAGCACAGAAAACCAAGAGGATTAGAAGGGGGAGCCCAGGTACAGCGTCCTAGAGAAGCTGGGGTGGAAGGTGAGTTGGCACAAACAAGGTGAAGGGGGACAGGGTGGGACTCTATCCAGAGTTAGAGGGTTAATCCTCGACCCATGAATATGGCTGACGGGCAGACAGTGATCACGGAATGCCTGTTTTTGCTGTTTATTTGTATGTTTTTAACAATTAATTCCACCGCTGTTGCCTCTATCAGCTACCTCCAGAAGCTACCATTCATCAGGGTTAATCTCTGGGCTTATCACCTTATGTACACCACATTGGTTCATTTCTGTACATGCCCTCTAAAGCACATTTTGTACATGCCCTCTAAAGCACCATGCTATGGTTTGTGTCCCTGCCAATATTTATGCTGAAACTTGACACATGGTACAGCAGTGTTAGGAGGAGGAGCCTAGAGGGAAGTGCTTAGGACATGGAGTGGATGGATCCTTCATGAATAAATTGCTGTCCTCTTCTGGGATGGAGCGTGTTCTCACTAATTAGTTCCCATGAGAGCAGGTTGTTACACAGCAAGCCTACAGCTGGCATGTTTCCCTTTGCATGTACCCACTGCCTTTCTGCTTTTCTGCTTTGGAATGAAGTAGCACATCGTCTTCACTAGAGTTTAGCAGTGCTCAGAGTCATGCTTTTGGTGACTTTCTAGCCACCAAAATTGTGAGATAAGTGAACCTCTTTTCTTTATAAATCATCCAGTCTTGGGTATTCTGTTACAGTAATACAAACAGACTGAAGCAAACAAACAAACAGAAAAATAGTACCTAGGGGTGGAGTGTTGCTATACAGATACCTAAAAATCTGGAAGTAGCTTCGAAATTGGGTAATGGGGCAGAGGCTGGAATAGAATACATTATGGGCAATTCTGGTGAAAGTCTAGAAGATTAAAAAGGTGAGAGAAAGTTGGAAACTTCTCAGATATTAGTTAAGTAGTCCTGAACAGAATGCTAACAGACATTTGGAAAATAAGGACCATTTTGATGAAATCTCAGATGGAAATTAAGAACTTCTGGGGAGCTGGAGGGAAGGTTATCTTTGTTATGCAGTTGCAAAGAACTTGGTGCATTAGTTTCATGCCTTGAGGCATCATGGGAGACAGAATGTAAAAGATAATATTAAGAAGAAGAAAATAAAACAACAGAAGGAAAAAAATGATGACTAAAGTTTCTGGTGGAAGAAATTTCTAAACAGCATAATGCTCAGCCTGCTGCATGGTTACTTCTAGCTACATATAAGACGTGAACAGAGAGAAATTACTTAAAGATGGAGTTTAGAACTAAAAAGAAAACAGAATGGAGCTTGGAAAACTTTCAACTTGGCCATGATAGAGAATGAGGTATTTTTAGGACAAGAAATAAAAAAAGAGTATTTTCAGAGACTGATTGATAAAATGATTAGCATTGATTGGAGGAAACCAGGTGTTAACCAATAAGATAACAAAGAAAAAAAAAAAAAAGGCCCAGAAGACGTCTCAGAGATCTTCAAGGCTGCCTCTCACATCATGGGTCAGAGCCTAGCAAAACAGTTCCTAGAAGGGGCTGGAGCAGAGGCACTACCTGGAGTGTTCGCTCCCCATCCTGGTGTGGCACCCAGACACCCCAGTTGTTCCAGCTAGGTTGGTTCAAGCAATCCCTGGTGCAGCTCGAGTCTCTGCTCCAGAGGAGGAATGTGGTAGACCTTGGCAGCAGTAGCAGCCTCTATGTCCATGTAGTACTAATTCTCAGTCTCGCAAAAATGCAAGAGCTGTTGAGAGGTTATTAGCCTCCACCCAGATTATAACGGAAGGTATTGAACCTAAAGGCCCAGGCAGAGAGAAGTCATAGGTACAGAGCCACAAAAGAGAGTCCCTACAAGGGTAATACTGAGTGGAAATGTGAGGTTGGAGGTGGAGCCACCCTTAGGACTCCAAAATAGTAAAGCCATCAGCAACCTGCAGCACAGGCCTTGAAAAACTAAAGGCATCAGTGTGCATCTCCTGTCCATGAGAGCAGCCGTGTAGGCTGCACCCAGCAAAGCAATAAAGGTGGGGCTGTCTGAGGACTTGGGGATGAAGCCCCACCCCAGCATGAGACATGGAGACAAAAGAGATCATGCTCAAGCTTTAAGATTTAATGTCTGCCCTCTTGGGTTTTAGATTTTCTTGAGGCCTATTAATCCCTTCAATATAAACAGACTAAGTCAGTGACCCTTCTCAAATGTGGGCTAGTCTTGTTAGTGTTGATGTTAACTCTTAAATCCTCGCAGAAGGGAACTGAGATTCCAGCTGTCAAGTGACTTCCCAGGCCATGTAGGAATCCTCTGAATTTCAGTTTCCACATCTATTAAATGGTAATGAAAACATTGACCTGGCTGGAGTTTTTTCAGGCTCCTGCAGCCCCTGCATCCAGCACTGTCCACCTCGAATGGTAATAAGTCAAGTTCTGCCCCTCAGGAGAGACTTCCTTGGAGCAGAAATTGCTCCTTGTTCTTTCCTTTATACAGGAGATCTTTGCACCCTACACCCCTCCCCACACACACACTGTAGCACACTGCACGCTCTCTAAAGTAACAGATTAATTGAAATGAACTGAATTTGGTTCTAGCAGCCTCTTAGATCAGCAGTCTCTTTTCATCATTCTTTTGAGGTGTGTGGAAAGAAACACCAGACAGATCCAGGTTGGAGCATTGACTCCCTCACTGTCTACCTGACTGAGCTAATATCCCTGAAGCTGAGTGGACTGAACAACATTCACCTTGAAAGGCTGTTGCTGTAATTGCAAGAAAGTCTCTGAGACACCTAGCACAAAGCCTGGCACACAGGAAGTACACTAGTCTCCCCCTGCTCAGGACTTTTTTACTGCCCTCACTTTTTGATAAAGATGAGTCTACACCTACTACAGGATATGATGCTGTAATGGCTTCTCTCATGGTCTGGGAGTTGACTGGGCTGTCTGCAGGATTTTCTTCCTATTTGGGAAATGCAAATTTACTTTCCTGCTTCAAGTTCCTTGTAGTTAATGATTAGAACATGGCCAGGAATATGAATGAGGTGTGAGCCCTGGGAAGGCCTCTGACTTTCAAGTTCAAGGGTGAGGGTGAGAGAGCATACTAGGAATGGAGGCCTTGCAAGAACGATTATTAAATATGATTTGGAGAGTCAATGGAAAGATCCCCTGTGGGAGAGTTATTTTCCAAGTGTCTTTTTGAAACGACTACAAATTTCCAAGGGTGTTTCCATTTCCTCTCTCTCCGAGGGCAGTCTGCTAACCCCCATCTCACTCCATTGATGCCATCGCCTCATCTTCTCCCAGGCATCCATACAGCCTACACACTTCTGGGGTCCTGGGCTTGCTTTAAAGCCCTATTGTTCATTTTCCTATTTAATGTCTGGATCCACAACATCACCAACAGCCCCTCAACAAGCCTCTCCTTATAAATTCCCAAGGATGGGGAACCCACTGCATGAGAATCCAGTTCATCCTTGGATACATCATGAGGCAGCTCTTCCTTGGAGTGAGGTGACAACCAACATGTCACAGCTCCCACCCACATCCAGGCACCTAAACCTCTGCAAATTGAGTAAGTCCAGCTACCTTCACCCAAGCTGGTCTGAGCACCTGTTATATGACAAGTCTGGAGGAAGACCCCGCCACAAGGATGCAGTGTCTGTCACAGCCTTATATTATGAGAAGCTGTCTGAGCTGCGGGACTTTATGAGGACAGGATGCTTCACAAGTGCCAGTCATTCACCTGCCTCAGTAGTCCCCCAACGCTGCACTACCTGCAGCTTCCTGCCCCTCTTGAAATGGGTTCCCTGCTTCAGAGGCAGATTCCCAGCTTTCCTCCAAAGACCAAGGGGGAAGGGACTATAGTTCCTCATAGCCCCAGGGTGAAAAAGAAGGCAAGTGTTAATTCCAGAAAATCTCTATGCTTCCAAAGTCAAACAAAATTGGTGCTGACTTCAGATCGAATTCTAGTCCTGTGTGCATGCCTCAGGTTTTGACAAGAAGGAGTGGAAGGAAAAGGATTGCACTGTGACCCACCCCGTGGGTAGGTGTGTGCTCTCTCTCTCTCTGAAAATAAAAATGCAAAGAGACAAAGGATGAAATGAAAGTGTAGAAAGGGTAGGAGAAAGGGAGGAAGAGGAAAATAGGGGAGAAAGGAGGAATATTCCTGAACAAAAATATTTTTAATCAGTTTGCAAGGTTTTATATTTTATTGGAAAATATGAAAGGTTTTACTGGTAGTTTAGGTACCTAAGTTTGGCTAACAAACCACATGATCAAAACATTTCCAGACATCTCTTCATTTGAAAAGTTATAAAATCTCTGCTGAGCAACATACCATCAACAGCCCTTGGGCTAACAATGGCTCCTACCTGGAGTAGAGCTGGTGATTCTTCTAATTGTCCTGTTTTCCTTTTAGGCTGGCACTGTTAGCTTTACTTAAAATCTGGGGTTTCTTTTAATAAGCCTCCTGTATACTTGTCAGGGTTAATTCAGCTAAAATCAAATTTTGGGCTAGTCTGTGGCATGGTAATTAAGATGGTAGATCTCACATGGTCCGAGCAAGTCTCAGACCTGGCAGCTCGAGAAACACGCTAGGCACACATGCACACATGCCCAAAGTCCTGAAGGGAGGAGACATGGAGGAGAAGTGGTTGTAGATAACAATTTCTCATGGGAGGTGCTTGTTGTAGATAACAAATTCTCATGGGAGGTGCTTTCTCTCTCTCTTTCTCTCTCTCTCTCTTCCTCTCTCTCTTTCTCTGTCTCTCTCTCTCTCTCCCCCCACATTGAGTACACATGCCCTCAGGCAAAATTAAAATAAACAAGCCCTTCCCTTCGTAAATATGCTGATACTTGATACTCGGACAAGTAAACTGCATTACGTTACTCTTCAATAAGAGCAGAGAGGCTGAGGGTAGCTGTCAGCTCCTCCACATGGTGGGCCCCCACTCCCTCTCACATGGCCCGTGGGAATGCTAAAGGGCTATCCATAGTAAAATAGTATAAAACGATGAAGGGAGTTCCGGCATCCTCTAACTGCTGTGAGTGATAAAAAGACACTGAACATAAGTTCAAAAAGTAACGACCTCTGCTCTTAAGTCCCAACTGCAGTTGAAAATAAATGCTCCAGTGATCCTTGGTAGTTTCAGAAGTGCCGAGGCCCTTACTGTACAAAAGAGAAGGAGCGCAGGGCAGTTCTGGGCCGGGCGGCCTCTCAGCCTGTGCTCCTGAAACCCCCTCACACAGGCCCCGCGGCCGCAGGTAAGAGGCCTCCCAGTGCAGCCATCACACGCTCCTGCACTCCGTCCCGCTATTGCTATGTGCCTTGCTTTAGCAGAACGTGACAAGATGCTAAAGTATTATTGCTGCCATCATGAAGGACCATAAAGTGGGTGGTTTGGAGCGGTGGAAACCTTCTTTCACTGTTCTGGAGACCATAAACCTACAACCCGGGAGTCAGCAGGCCAGGTCTCCCCTGACTTCTGGGGGAGCCGCCGACTGGCATTTCTGGTTTGATTTCTGTTAGCGCCCCTCTGTCTGCTCCCATCACCCCATGCTTGTCTTCCTGGGTGGCCTGTCTCTGTCTCTTTTCCTCTCTTGATAGGAACAAAATTCACCGGGAGTGAAAAGGCCCACCCTACTCTGGTATGGCCTCATCCTTTTTTTTTTTTTTTTCTTGTTTTTGGGGAGGTGGGGGGAGTAGTGAGAAAGCAAAATGTGCCTGGTGTGTTTTTCAAGCTTCTGGGTCCAGTGCTTGGGTCTAGTCGGCCATGTGGGATCTAGCTGCCTTAACCAACATGTCACTGATTGGACCTTCTCTCCACTCCTGTCACCCCGAGTCTGATTTTTACTCCTTCATTCAAAAACATCAGTAAAGTGTACACTCCATGTCAGGCTCTACAAAGAAAACGTCATAGTAATTGTTTGCTGAACACCGATTATGTGCCACGCTTTACACACATTGCTTTTATTCCCCTTCCCCCTGGTCTTCTGCAGGGTCAGCAGCTGCTTCAGCGACTGCGTTGAGGGAAGGTGGAGTCTAGATGTGGGTGCTATTTCCACCTCATGGAAGAGCCAGCATGGCACAGGGAGAACCGGGCTGGGTCACAGAGGCGGCAGGGCTGCCTGTGAAGCCCAGGCCACTCTGGCTCCATGGTTCAGGCCTCCCCTGACCTACGGCAGCATTTCTTAGTGGCCCCTGCTGGTGGGTAGTGCTCGTGGGGCTGGCACGCAAGTGTGCTGACAGGACATCACCACCAGCAGTGCAAGCCTGGCCCGGGAGGGAGCAGCTGTGGCTGGCAGTGACTGGCTCGGGGAAGGCTTCCAGGAGACAGAAGAGGGTCCTCGGGAAAGA
>NW_006201352.1:505579-520609 GCF_000334495.1 Tupaia belangeri chinensis
GTGTCTAGGCAGGCAACAGGTGGTAGGGTTTCAGGGCAGAAGGAGCAGCATGTGCAAGATACAGGGGCACGTTTGCAGGGTCGGACTCCTCCAGGCAGCAACCAGAACAGCCAGGGAGGAGGGAGGAGATGCAGCCATTGCAGGACCTGCCCCACAGCTAGAACTGGACCTGAGCCCTGGTGGGAGCAAGACAGTGAAGGCTGGTGCAGGAGCGTGGCCTGATCACCTTGCAGGACAGATCCCGGGGACAAGGTGTCGAGGCATGAACTAAGGCAGGCCCTGGGCCTAGGCAGAGGAGAGCACATGACTCACAATTAAGAAGACGGCTCAAGGGCTAGATCAGATAGATCAGGCAGAGAAGGCGCTGTCTGGGTGGTGTGGCCAAAAGGCATCTAGTTTAGGTGACTTTGCAATTGTCATTGGTTGCCCCAAACAAAGCCTGAGTCGAGGTTTTGAGAAGGGCTAGTTTATGTGAAAGGCAACCCCCGAAGCAGCACTTGCCCAGCTGGGAAGTGGGACAGGGCAGTGAAGGAGGCGACGGGGTCCTCAGTGAGCAGGTTGCAGCTGTGGGCAATGGCTGACCAGGGTAGACCCTGCGGAGAGTGTCCACGAGGAAACTGGGTGTCGTCTGGCTTTGTTTTGTCACTAGCTGGGGGCTGCTCCTGCGGTGGCAACTGCTGGTGGCTGAGCACATGCTGTGTCACAGAGGGGCAGACAGAGGGGCCCAGAGGTAGCCGTCAGCACGTACAAGAGACAGGGTGGCTCCTCATACCTGTGACAGCGTGAGGGACAGACCGGCCACTCAGAGCAGCAAGCCCTGCTCTTTGCTCTTTGTTGGTGTAATTTAATGACGCTGGGTCATGGGACCAGGGCTATATGGGTTTTTCTCTGCCATATACCTGCTCCAAGCCCAAGGTCTGGCACCGGGGCTCTTAGAAATATTGACTTCTCACCCCAATCTGCCTGACCTCATGGGCAGGAACTTCATCTTCATGCAAACACTCAAAGCCTTCTTTGGCCTGCTCCTTCCATGACTTCCCATCAGGGGACAATCAGGGAAGACTTCCTAGAGGAAGTGGTGTTAGAGCTGAAGTTTAAACAATGAGGTGGGTAGCCAGACAGAGAACGGCGAAGGCATTCCAGATAGAGGAATGGGCTAAGTGTGCTGAGTGATGTCTCTTGCTTTGGCTGAGAGTCAGTCTTTCAGCTCCCTGCTGGGAGTCCTCCTTCCCTAAAAAGCCCCCTCCCTCACTGGTACCTGCAAGACTCCAGATCAGCCTATTTACCGTGCGCTGTCTTCAGAAGGATATTTGTGTCCAGAAAAAGCACATGCCCAAACAGAATCCCTGAAGGATCAGGAGTGATCACAAACAGAGAGGGGGGTCCTGGGGACAGACTTACTGTGCAACCAGAGAACTAGAGGGCAGCCCCAGGCAGGCTCCAGCAGCATGTAGGAGGGCTCATGTGTTGGAACGAGACCCTCCAGGAGCCTAGAACTCTTTAGCTCTCCCCAACCCCAAGAGATGCTTGGCAATGTCTGAAGACATTTTTGCAAGCTTATTTAATTATTTCAAGCAGGAAGGAACCTTTGACAGGGTCTAAAACTCCACAATCCACCCCAGCCTTCCAGCCAGCCTGGCATGCTCAGGTGACCTGGGGTCTAAACCTGGGACCTTCCTGTGAGGCTCCAGTACCACACAGTGATGCACTGCTGTGGCTGAGCCTGGGGACATTTTTGGTTGTCATAACCAAGGATGTGCTACTAAGATCTGGTGGGTAGAGGCCAGGGACACTGACGAACACCCCACACTGTCCAGGACAGCCCACCTGGCTCTGCTCCCTGTTCTCCGAGATCTCATCTGTGCCGAGGAGGAGAACCCTGCTGTGGGAATGGGATTGGCCTTGCTTACTGGGTTAGTTCAACTCAGATCAGCAAACGCCAGCTTGGCACCTGTTCTCAGCCAGGCACAGGAATGCAGCCCTCCCTGGAGCAAGTGGAAAGATGAAGTTCCAAGGACAGTGCAGTGAGGGGGCAAGTGCAAGAACATAGGAGCTCAGGGAAGCTGGGCAGCCCTCCATCCACAGGGGAGGACCCTGAAAACTGAGGAGGAGACAGCCAAGCAAGGAAGAGCAGGACGCGCACTCCGGGCAGAAGGAACCCCACAGCCAAGTGCAGAGAACCAAGAAAGCGTGCGTGCAGGAAAGATGAGCAGTTCGCAAGTTCCAGAGAGACACACACGGGATGGAGGCAGCAGGAGCGGCCACTGACCAGGAGCTCGGAGTCGGGCACAGAGCCTGGACTTCACTCTGTGCAGAGAGCCTGGAAGCCTGGTGAGCAGAAAACTGAGATGGTGAGACATCAGCTGATGCTGCAGCATGGAGAGCAGGTTTATGGCCACAGTGTGAGCAGAAATAGAAAAATGGAAAATGGTTATGGAAGCCAGGTACAGTGTGGGAGGCGGGTGGGAGGAGGAGAGTGTGAGGAGAGACATTAAGGAGAAAAACG
Source organism: Tupaia belangeri chinensis (assembly GCF_000334495.1). Classification (NCBI taxonomy): domain Eukaryota; kingdom Metazoa; phylum Chordata; class Mammalia; order Scandentia; family Tupaiidae; genus Tupaia; species Tupaia belangeri. The sequence continues at coordinate 508,086 of NW_006201352.1, forward strand.
GGTGGGAAGAGGAGAGTGGGAGGAGAGACATTTCTTTTTCTTATATTTTATTTTATTTTTTTTTAATTTTTTTCACATTATTTATTAAGAGGAGAGTGGGAGGAGAGACATTTCTTTTTCTTATATTTTATTTTATTTTTTTTTAATTTTTTTCACATTATTTATTATTATGGGACGTAGACATGGGTCACTATCTGTTGATGATAACGTGCATAGTACCTCAGCTGGACTGGTGGGAAGTGTATTCATGTTGGAAAACTCACTTTACAAGCTAAGCGATGTATAGTGATTGAATGTATAAAAGAAATAAAATAAAATAAAACTTTAAAAAAAAAGAAAAACGTGTAAACTGGGTGTAAGAAGACTGGACCCGGAGCGTGTGGGCCAGTGGTGCAGGGAAGGTAAAAAGAAGCAAAGCAGCTCGGCACTTCAGAAGGTGGAAGGAGCCAGGTTGGTGGGTGGCTTTGCCTGCCAAGCACTCAGTCAGGAGGCAGATTTTAGAATGAGCTGGGAGCACAGACGTCTCAGTGGGGACCGACACATGGGAAAGGACAAGGACAGGAGCAGAACCAGGAGGGGCCCCATCAGGCTGCAGTGCTCTTGGCAGAGTCTCTGCTCGCCTCAGCTCGGCCAGTGGGCAGCACTTGTTCCTGACGGCAGTCCCCACTGGCGTGCTGTGTCACCCCCTGGCTCAGCCGTGCACGGGGGGGTACTCCAATGGCTGCACCTGTGCTTCAGAGTTCTGGCCACGACCAGGCTAAGAGCTGGGGCTGGGACCTGAGCACGCCTCCCTGTCCACCATCTAGTCACACAAAGCACCCTTCCTTTCCTTTTTGTTTTGTTTTTCTTTATCTTTCTTTTTTTTCTTTTTTTGGAGAGGTTTTTGCTATAGGGTGTATGCACTCATCAGAAAGACAGAGAGAGACAGAGAGACAGAAAGCGAGAAATCACACCCCAGGGAGGATGGCCACATCACAATCCCTTCTCCTCCGTCCTCCTCTCGGGATCTTGGACACACACACACACGTGCCTGGCATGAGTTTAAGCCACCGGGTCTGGGACTCAAACCACAGTTGACTACATGGGAGTTCAGCGACATAGCCATTACGCCATCTGCTGGTCCCACAAGACACTCTTCCTACCCAGTCATAATAACTTGTAAGAAGCTCATGGGGCAAGTACAAACAATTATGCACATGTACATTGCACTGTCATTGGAACTTTGCTCTAAGAGAAGATTAGAACTTTTTTTTTGGAGAGGTTTTTGCTATAGGGTATGTGCGCTCGCCAGACAGACAGACAGAGACAGAGAGACAGAAAGCAAGAAATCATCCCCCGGGGGGGGATGGTCACACCGCAGTCCCTTCTCCTCCATTCTCCTCTCGGCATCTTGGGCACGCACGCACACGTGCCCGGCGTGAGTTTAAGCCACCAGGTCCAGGATTTGAACCGTGGTCGACTATGTGGGAGTCCAGCGACATAGCCATTACGCTAACTGCTGGTCCCAAGATTAGAACTTTTAAGAAGAAAAAAGATTTTGATTCCAGGAAATTCTGATACCAGCTGAGCATTGTATTGTGGTAAAAAGAGGGGCAGGAGGATTATAGAGTTCTTCTTATTTCATAATGAAAAATATGTATGTCGAGGAAGAAAAAAATATGATCCTACTCCCAAAACTCTTCTTTTATTTCATGGATGTTACATTTTTAATTTTGAGGACATAGTAGAAATACTGTGGTTTAGCGTATGATGCAGAAGTGTTATTCATTTAGCCACTTCTCTCATTTCCTGTTAATGCTGGAAGAAGTACAAAATCGCAGCTCACAAAGGACACTTTTTGAAGCGGCTTTCCGTGCTCTGTTGGAATGAAGCCTTCCTGTGTTCACTTCTTGGAGATTTTGAAATAAGTTAATGATCTTTTGTTTATTTGTTTCTGTGTTTGTTTGTTTGTTTTTCCTGCTAAGAGAAGAGATCTCACAGGCCCTGGGGCACAGAGCAGTGTTTTCAAGGACACTGCCCCGTACGCCTGGCAAAAACTGTGCACAGGAGCTGTCATGACAGCTACCCTTCCCTGTAGGAGAAAGAAGTGTCAGGGCATTGGATGGTTTAATGGTTTAATCTGCGTTCTCGGTGTCTCTTGCAATCTGATTATCATGATCTCAGGAGTTTAATCAGTCAGCCCACCTTCGAGCACACACCTGTGGAGGTTTACAATAAGGTTAAAAAAAAAAAAAAAGAAAAAAAAAAGATGACAAGTTTTCTCTGAAACCAGAAACTTACAGTACTCAATCCAGAAAAATCACAAATCTCAAGGATAAGTTTTAATTTGGGAAGATTCACTCTTCGAGACTATTTCCACTCAAATTTTCTGTATTTCACATGGAAAGGGCCTACAAGGTCCTTAGGTTCAGTCTTCCTTCCAGTGACCAATCAACCACCCTGTGAACACCCCCTGTGAGGACGAGCACACAGGACCTGGTAAACAGGAGAAGCTCAACCAACATGCACTGAGAGAGTGCCTCCATGTGGGAGCCAAGGTTTAATGGGTCTGCCATTACACGATTATTACAGCAGCCATGGAGCCAGGGGCAGTCACAAAGATAAATGGGGTGCAACCACCCAGCGCAGAGATGCTTTTGAACTCTGGGCGTGATCTGCTTTGCTGAGGGGGCCATCAGGAGACCCAGATTCTCTCCAGACCTCTTCCAGATAACTAGGTGGTCCCAGGCAAGTCACAGCATCTCTCTGAGGCCCTGTTTTCCCTTTTTTTATCACAATTTTTAATATATTATTAGTATTATTATTCATACATTCAGTTGCTATACATAATTTATATTATAAAGAGACTTTACCAAGCATGATGTACACCTCAGTCCAGCCCAGTTGAGAATACTATACACATCCTCATCAACAGATAATAAGCCTTCTCTGCCTCCCACAAGTGTCTTACCTCTCTATTTTTCCCAAAATTTCCTTTCCTAGGCTCTTCCCCTCCCACACTCTTCTTTCACTTTGGTTCTCTAGTGCTCATTACAGTTTTTAATGCATTTATGTTCTCCAGTCATTCAGTCTCTACCACAGAGTGCGGAAAGTCAGTATATGTTAAGCGGAGACATACAATGTCTCTCTCTCATAGCCTGACTTGCTTCACTCAGCAACAAATCCTCCATATTCATCCACTTTCTACCAAATTCCAGGACCTTGTTGTCTTTATGGCTGAATAGTATTCCATGGAGTAATGTGCCACAATGTTTCAAACCATGCATCTGTTTGTGGACATTTGAGTTGGTTCCATATCTTAGCAATCATGAATAGTGCTATAATGAATATAGATGTGCAAGCACTTTTCCAATTGAGTATTCTCCTGTCCTTTGGGTAGATACCCAAGAGTGAAATTGCTATATCATATGGTAGTTCTATCTGAAGATCTTTGAGGAACGTCCATATGGTTCTCCACAGTGGCTGGACCAATTTACATTCCCATTAACAGTATAGGAGTGTTCCCCTTTCATCACATTCCCTCCAGCACTTATCATAACTAATTTTTTTAATCTTCGCCATTCTGACTAGGATTAAGTGGTATCTCATTGTGGTTTTGGTCTGCATCTCCCTTACAATGAAGGATGTTGAGTATTTTTTCATATGCTTTTTGACTGTGAAGATTAAGATTAACTCATCTTTTAGTTGGATTAATCATTTTCTTCCAGGTAAGCCGCTTGAGTTCCCTGTGTATTCTGGTTATCAGTCCCTTATCTGAAACACAGTTAAAAAAATTCTCTCCCATTCTGAAGGCTGTCGATTTACACTAGTTATGGTGTCCTTTGCTGTGCAGAAACTTCTTAATCTGATATAATTCCACCCACCTATTTTGGGGATTATTGCCTGTGCTTTGGGGGTTTTGCTCAAGAAGTCTTTGCCTACCCCAAAGTCTCCCAGAGTTTCCCAAGTGTTTTCTACCAGTAGTTTTATAGTTTGCAGTCTTAGGTTTAGATCTTTGTTCCATTTGGAGTAGATTTTTGTTAATGGTAAAAGATAGGGGTTCAGATTCATCTTTCTGCAGGTGGAAATCCAGTTTTTCCAGCACCATTTGCTGAAGAGGTTTTCCTTTTCCCACTGGATTGACTGGTACCATTTGTCAAAGATGAGTTGGCTGTATGTTTTGGGATTTATTTCTGGGGTCTCTGTTCCACTGGTCCTCATGTCTGTTGTTGTGCTAATACCATGCAGTTTTGATTATCACAGCTTTGTAATATATTTTGGGGTCAGAAAGTGAGATACCACCTGCTCCAGTCTTCTTGCGCAGGATGGCTTTAGCAAAACAAGGTCTTTTATGGTTTCAGACAAATTCTATGATTGTCTTTTCTAGATCTGTGAAGAATGTTTCTTGTAATTTTATAGGGATTACATTATTGCAATTTTATAGGGATTACATTAAATATGTAGCTTGATTTGATAGGATTGCCATTTTAATTGTATTAATTATCCCAATCCAGGAACGTGGGATGTCCTTCCACTTCTTAGTGTCCTTTTTAATTTCCTTTTTAAGGTTTTCATAGTTTTCCTTATAGAGGTCTTTGACTTCCTTAGTTTGTTTTATTCCTGAGTATCTTATACTTCTCATGGCTATGGTAAATGGAATTACTTTCTTTACATTTTTTTGTATTTTTGAGGGTTTTTCCTGAAATTAATATCAAGTTTAATTCCATCATGGTCAGAGAAGATGCTGGATATAGTTTCTATGCCTTTGAATCTGTAAAGGCTGGTTTTGTGCCCTATCATGTCATCAATCTTTGAGAAAGTACCAGGTGGGGCTGAGAATAATTTTTTTTTTTTTGGGTGGAAGTGCTATAGCTATCAAGTCCATTTGACTTATGGTATCATTTAGGTCCTGAATCTCTTTGCTTGTTTTTCATCTGGTTGACCTGTCTGAAGGAGATAATGGGGTATTGAGATTTCCAACAATTACTGAGTTACAATCTATCTTTCCTTTTAGATCTAGCAGTCTTTCCTTTACATATTTGGGTGCTCCTGAGTTCAGTGCATAGATTTTTTTTTTTAAAGCCAACAGCACACAGTATTCTCAGGAAGTCTCCCATCCAAGTACTAACCAGGCCCAACCCTGCTTAGCTTCTGAGATCAGACAAGATTGGACATGTTCAGGGTGATATGGCCATAGACAGTGCATAGATATTTATAAGCATTATATCTTCTTGGTGAATTAGTCCTTTTACTACTATATAATGCCTTTATTTGTCTTTTCTTATGGTTTTTGTCATAAAGTCTATTTTGTCCAAAGTCAGTATAGCTACTCCTGCTCTTTTTTTGGTTTCCATTTGCATGGAATAGCTTTTTCAACCCTTCACTTTCAACCCATACATGAGATGGGTTTCTTGTAGGCAGCAGATGGAGAGTTTCTGATTTTTAATCCATTCAGCCAGTCTGTTTCTCTTGATTGGAGAATTTAATCCATTTACATTCAATGTTGACCATATTCCTTGTTGGTTTTTGTTTCTTATTGCTGTCTGTCTCTATTTAATTTTCTTGGTGTAGTACTCCTTTCAGAATTTCTTGAAGAACTGGTCTGGAGTTGGTAAATTCTATCAGGTTCTTTATGTGAGAATGTTTTTATTTTCTTTTCCCATATGAAGGATAATCTTGCTGCATAAAGTATTCTTGGATGAAATTGTTTTTCATTTAGCATTTTGAATGTATTTCCCCATTCTATCCTTGCTCACATTGTATCCAATGAGAGATCCAGTGTTAGCCTGATGGAATAACCTTTGTAAGTAATTTGATGTTTCTCCCTTGCCAATCTTAGTATCTTGTCTCTATCTGTGATTTCGGTCAGTCTGGTTATGATGTGGCATGGAGAGGATCTTCTTGGATTGATTCTACTCAAAGTTCTTTGTATTTCTTGCATCTGGATGTTTGAGTGCCTCTTTAGACTTGGAAAGTTTTCTTCCAGAATTTCGTAGAATAGATTATCAATGCCCTTATTAGTTTCTTCACCTTCTGGGATACCAATTATTCAGATATTGGGGTGTTTCATGGTATCTAGTATTCCTCAGTTTTCTTGGCTGTTTTTTCAGTATTTTTGATCATTTTTTCTAAGTCATTGATTTTGTCTTCTACATTTGAAATATGATCTTCTGCATGGTCTAACCTGCTTTTGATACTTTCAAAGGAGGTTTTGAGTTCCTGTATTACAGCCTTCATATCTAACAGTTCCATTTGATTCTTTTTTATGGTGTCCAATTCTTCTTTCATATCGTGGAAGGACCTCCTTAGTTCTTGGAGCTCAACGTCTCTTTTCTCTTGCATCTCATAGAGTTTTGTTACCATAAACATTCTAAATTCTTTCTCTGACATTTCGGTAATATCCTCTAATATTTCCCTACTTGGAGACAGGTTACAGTGTTCCCTTGCTGGAGATGTACTACTTGATTCTCTCATCCTTGAGGTTCTTCTCTGATTTTTACTCATTTGGTGATGCATGCATTTTTGGGCAATTTGTTGGAAAAGGATTCTGTGACTGTGAGCTCATGTGTTTCCCCAACTGTGAAATGATTTGGTGTTATTTTCTCCCTTCTACTGTGTCCTCCACTGCGGGAATCCCTGGCGGAGTTTTGCAATCAGATTTAGGAAGGAGTACTTCACTCTTTTTGCAACCACTACAGTGAGTTGCAAGGAATTCTCTAAAACTCACAATGGTCAGCTGTTTAGCTACTATACCTTATCGTCTCTAGGCAGTGGGTAAGGGCTGAGCAGTAAAACAGAAAACGAAGGTAAAAGAAAAGCAACGTAGGCAATAGAAATAGGGAGAAAAAAAGAAAAAAGAAGGAAAGTACTAGAAGAAAGAGAGAAAAAAGACAAAAAGAAGGAAAAAAAGAAAAGAAATCATTTTGCAGAAAATGAAATTGGGTTAACAATGGAAAACCGTGCAGTGCTTCACGTGAAAGGCCAACAAAGGCAAATGTGAAGGTGCCCAGCTGCTTTCTGTCCTGGGTCAGGGGAGAAGAAAGAAATTAACAAGAGAAGGCACAGGCATGGCGGAAAAGCTTTTTTAAAAGAGAAAAAAAGTTAGAAGGGACAGAGACGAGCAAAGGGGATGGGGTGCTTGCCTACCTGGCTAACATAGGGGTCTTGGTCTCATCACTCAACACCCCTCATCAGAGACGAAGCTGTCAGGGGCCTTTGAAACCATGGAGTCCAAATGGTGTCCAATTTGGGGCTTCTGCCCTAGTGCCTCGGTTCAAATCCCAGCTCTGCTCATAGGAGCGGGGTTCCTGGCTAGGAGAGGGCTTCAGAGCCCTGAACTGAACCCAGAGGCCCAACAGAGGCTAAGGTGAAGATGCCTCTGTTTTCCCATTTTTTAAACAAGAGCTTTGGACTCCATGGTTTCAAAGGCCCCTGCCAGCTTTGTCTCTGCTGCCCTTATTAGTTTCTTCACCTTCTGGGATACCAATTATTCAGATATTGGGGTGTTTCATGGTATCTAGTATTCCTCAGTTTTCTTGGCTGTTTTTTCAGTATTTTTGATCATTTTTTCTAAGTCATTGATTTTGTCTTCTACATTTGAAATATGATCTTCTGCATGGTCTAACCTGCTTTTGATACTTTCAAAGGAGGTTTTGAGTTCCTGTATTACAGCCTTCATATCTAACAGTTCCATTTGATTCTTTTTTATGGTGTCCAATTCTTCTTTCATATCGTGGAAGGACCTCCTTAGTTCTTGGAGCTCAACGTCTCTTTTCTCTTGCATCTCATAGAGTTTTGTTACCATAAACATTCTAAATTCTTTCTCTGACATTTCGGTAATATCCTCTAATATTTCCCTACTTGGAGACAGGTTACAGTGTTCCCTTGCTGGAGATGTACTACTTGATTCTCTCATCCTTGAGGTTCTTCTCTGATTTTTACTCATTTGGTGATGCATGCATTTTTGGGCAATTTGTTGGAAAAGGATTCTGTGACTGTGAGCTCATGTGTTTCCCCAACTGTGAAATGATTTGGTGTTATTTTCTCCCTTCTACTGTGTCCTCCACTGCGGGAATCCCTGGCGGAGTTTTGCAATCAGATTTAGGAAGGAGTACTTCACTCTTTTTGCAACCACTACAGTGAGTTGCAAGGAATTCTCTAAAACTCACAATGGTCAGCTGTTTAGCTACTATACCTTATCGTCTCTAGGCAGTGGGTAAGGGCTGAGCAGTAAAACAGAAAACGAAGGTAAAAGAAAAGCAACGTAGGCAATAGAAATAGGGAGAAAAAAAGAAAAAAGAAGGAAAGTACTAGAAGAAAGAGAGAAAAAAGACAAAAAGAAGGAAAAAAAGAAAAGAAATCATTTTGCAGAAAATGAAATTGGGTTAACAATGGAAAACCGTGCAGTGCTTCACGTGAAAGGCCAACAAAGGCAAATGTGAAGGTGCCCAGCTGCTTTCTGTCCTGGGTCAGGGGAGAAGAAAGAAATTAACAAGAGAAGGCACAGGCATGGCGGAAAAGCTTTTTTAAAAGAGAAAAAAAGTTAGAAGGGACAGAGACGAGCAAAGGGGATGGGGTGCTTGCCTACCTGGCTAACATAGGGGTCTTGGTCTCATCACTCAACACCCCTCATCAGAGACGAAGCTGTCAGGGGCCTTTGAAACCATGGAGTCCAAATGGTGTCCAATTTGGGGCTTCTGCCCTAGTGCCTCGGTTCAAATCCCAGCTCTGCTCATAGGAGCGGGGTTCCTGGCTAGGAGAGGGCTTCAGAGCCCTGAACTGAACCCAGAGGCCCAACAGAGGCTAAGGTGAAATGCCTCTGTTTTCCCATTTTTTAAACAAGAGCTTTGGACTCCATGGTTTCAAAGGCCCCTGCCAGCTTCGTCTCTGATGCGGTGTGCTGAGTGATAAGACCCTTCCCTGAGAGGTCCAACATTACACATGGTGAACATCCTAATCCTTGCTGAGACCCCTTGCTTATCCTTGCTTGCAGCCCTTCAGACGTTCCTGGCCAAGGAAGATGTCTCCCAGGAGATGGAGGAGGTCCTGGCCGAGAGCCAGGTGCAGAGGAACCTCCGCTTGGTGTCCGTCCTGGAGCTGCTGAGGGCTGCCTTCGTCCGCTGGCAGGTCATCACTGTGATTGTCACCATGGCCTGCTACCAGCTCTGCGGACTCAATGCGGTGAGTGTCGGGCCAAGCTGGGCCTCCTGCACGGAGGAACGGGAGGGAGGCCAGAAGCTAGGGCAGTTTGGAGCTTGTGCCCTGGGTGCCTCGGTTCAAATCCCAGCTCTGCTCACCTCCATGAACTCTGTGCCAGTGAACAACCATGTATCTTGTCTGGTGCTCACTTTCTTTGTCTGTAGAATGGGATATCGTAATATTTTTTTTTGGGGGGGGGAGATTTTCGCTATAGGGCGTGTGTGCTCACCAGACAGACAGAGAGAGACATAGAGACAGAAGGCGAGAAATCACCCCCCCGGGGGGATGGTCACGCCGCAATCCCTTCTCCTCCATTCTCCTCTCGGGATCTTGGGCACGCACGCACACGCGCCCAACGTGAGTTTTAAGCCACCAGGTCCGGGACACGAACCGCAGTCGACTATGTGGGAATCCAGTGACATAGCCATTACGCTAACTGCTGGTTCCTGGGATGTTGTAATATTGAAAGACATAGCCCATTCAGTGTTCAGTTTAGCAGGCAGCACAGTTGTCCTTAATAAATGCTGCCTATCATTCTACTCTTTATCCTTAGGTATAAAGTTGCATTTCTTAATGAAATGGGTAATTAGGAAGTCCTCAGTGAGAGACGTTCAGATGATGTAAATAACAGTACTCTTGGCCATGCTGGCCTGAGAAAACCTCAAGGTTTCAAATACAAGTTTCTTGGGCTCAAGCTGATGTGGGCAGGGAAGTCTGAGAAGGTCTCCTCATGAGGCTTCCCAGCTCCTCTGAGGGACACAGCCATCCCTTCTCTCTTCAAGCCTCTGGAAGGTAGAATTCCTGAGAGAGAAATAGGGAAGCAGACCCCGGATCATCACTGTTGCTGCTCCTGGAGGGAAGCAGGATACCTGCAGGGATAGCGAGCTCGCACCTCTGTAGGTATGCAGCAGCCAGCCAACACCTGGCAGGGCTGCGTGGAGGAGATTGCATCAAAGCATCCAAACTCCCTCTGAGACTCGAGTCTCTCGCGTAGCTGGCGAGGCCGTGGCTGAACCCAGATAAAAGAGCTCTGCATTTACATGGGAACAGAGTTGGCATCTCCTGGAAGTTGGCACAGAGGTTGAGAGAAAGGGAAGAAGTCCTGTCCAGAGAGGGAAAACCACAGCCTAGAAAGTTATAACCATAATGTCTTGCCTCATTTCAACAACTCCTGGTTCTACTTTCAGTAAAACAAATAAAATAAGACCATCCCGCTACTCATTTGTTTCTCTTTACTCAGTCTGGCTAAGGTCAGCAGAATAAGAAGGCACCCGGGTCAACAGCGCCACTTAACCTGGGGAGCAGTGTTGGGCAAGTCCTCTTACTAAGACCAAAGTTATGCTGACTGGTCTCATGGCCACCTGTTTTTCTGAGAAGTGCAGACAGAGAATGTTTCATTTCTTAAAACTAACACTTGAAGGGTCAGCAGGTGGCATGGTGGTTAAAGTGCTAGACTCCCACATGGCTGCCATGGTTTGAGTTCCAGACCCAGTGGCTTGAAAATCACACCAGGCACATGTGTGTGTGTGTGTGTGTGTGCCCAAAATCCCCAGAGAAGAATGGAGGAGGAGAAGGTATTGTGGTATGGTATCTCCATCTCCCTGGAGGGCTTCTCACTTTCCATCTCTCTCTGGCAAGTGCATGCACCCTATAGCAAGAAAAAAAAAATTAAACTAAAAAACAAAACAAGCAAACAAAAAAGCAAAAACAAAAAACAAACACACTTGGAGTTTCAAAAACCACCACATATGGAAACCTGTATTTAATGAGGCATTTAGACTGAGAACCCTGACATTTCTAAACAGAATTCTCCCCTCCACCGGGACATAATTTTCCTATTTGCATATCCTATATAACTTTATAAATTCCACTAGGGTGTAACTGCAAGCCCCGCTGCATAAATACATGATAGAAGTAAAACAGCTCATCTGCTCCCAAAGCAGTAGGGAGGTCTCAGCTTTGGAGCATGTGCCCTCCTCGTGTTGACAATCTTCTATCTGCATGCAAGGAATGGTACTCCCAGCTGGCGTGCATCACTTGACACAGAGCGAAGCACGCTGGGCCAGAGTTGGAGGCCCAGCTCACCTGCCAGTGCAACCACAAACCCATAGTGAGAGTCCTGGGCCAACTGTGTCCCCTTCCTGGCCAGGTCCACTTAGCTGTAATGATAAGGACATATTTATCTAGCACCTAATGAGGGCTAGGGTCTGTCCCCACATGAGTCAGCCCCAGTGCTATGTGCAGAGACACAGACGCTTTTCCAAGTCCACACAGCCAGGAATAGTGGAAAGTGGACTTGAGCCTCAGCTGTCTGGCCCCAAAGTCTGGGTGCATAAATCCGAAGCAGAAAGCGCCCCCTCAGAGTATCCCCACGTCATCTCTAGGCAACCACTGGGACAAGTCTTACTTCTTCCACCTCTTCCTTATGTACAAAGGCTCATAAGCTGGCCAGTGGGAAATACCAACCTCACAGCCGAACCATCCTGGGCTTGGCCGCGCTTGCCCTGAGAGGCCATGGAAGAGACATAATGTGCACCCAAACTTTAAACACCCTTTACGATTTGCTTTTTCCCCTTAGTTTTTGTTTTGTTTTGTTTCAGTTTTGCTACAGGGTGTGTACGCTCTCCAGCGGCCTAAAAATCATGCTGGGAGTTCACCAGGGACACACACACACACACACACACACACACAGAAAGTAGAACTCACACCCCAGGGAGAATCGCTATGTCTCAATTCCTTCTCCTCCATTCTCCTCACCAGACAGACAGAGAGAGACAGAGAGACAGAAAGTGAGAAATCACTCCCCAGGGGGGATGGTCATGCGGCAATCCCTTCTCCTCCATTCTCCTCTCGGGATCTTGGGCACGCATGCACACGCATCCTGCGTGAGTTTAAGCCACCGGGTCCAGGACTCGAACTGCGGTCGACTATGTGGGAGTCCAGGGACATAGCCATTATGCTAACTGCTGGTCCCTCCTCATAGGATTTTGAGCACAAGTTCCCAGCATGATTTTCAGGCCGCTGGGTCCAGGACTCGAACTGTGAAGAGTAACATGTGGGATCCAGTCACCTTAATCTCTATACTACCTGCTGACCCTGCTCACTTTGGTTTTTTTGGTTTTTGGTTTTTGTTTTTTAAAGAACATATGCTATTAATTAATTTATTTTATTTGACCAGAGTCAGACTGGAAGAGAGAGAAAGTAAGCCATCAGGTCCGAGACTCGAACCACAGTCGGCCATGTGGGAGTCCAGCGCTTTAACCAGCACGCCAAAGGCTTGCCCTGAGAATACATATTCTAGGCTTCTCGGGGCATGCAGTCTCTCGTTACTCAGCTTTGCTGGTGTA